>NW_004949116.1:5727453-5736638 GCF_000317375.1 Microtus ochrogaster
TCTCTCTCTCTCTCTCTCTCTCTCCAGCTGCTCTTTTTAAATAATCTATCACACGAGCAGAACCCTTGTCGCTGTGTATAGCCAGCTGCTGTGACCGTGGGCAAGGGCGCCTGGCGACCGCGGCTGCACCCACCTCACGGGACGTTACCGGTTAAGGCGGTTCCGTCAGTAACTAATCAGAGAGGTTCCTGGCGTTGAGGGAGTGACCACTAATAGCTGGCGGTTCCGGAAGGATCCGGCCTCCCGGGGCACGCGAAGAGCGAGGCGCTACTAAGCTTCCCGGGCAGGTCCGCCCATTCCGGAAGCTGCGATGGCCGGAAGGGGCGGGGATCCGTGATGGTTCAGGCGGGTGGGTTTGTCTGGCTGGGTGTGCAGTTATGCAGATAATCGACCAAAGATAATCCAGGTTCTTTGGGCTGAAAGCCACGGGCAGTGGTCCCGGGGGATTTTGCTCCTGTTCGTTTGGTCACTAGTGCATGTAGCGGTGCGGCGTTACGTCATTAACGGATACGTGTTCGGTGACGTTCCCTGTGCCAGGCTGCAATCATTTTCTAATCCATTAAAATGGTGCCGGTGCGTGCTCCCCACCCCGCTCTTGGTGCTGCAGTCATGCTCGCCGCTTTGCACTGCAGACCAAAAGGGCCACACAGTGACAAGAAGGACCCCTTGTACTCAGGGACGTCACCAGCACAAACTGCCACCTTTGCAAATGACATTGTCCAAGAAGTCACCGTAACTGGACGCAGGGGAGAATACCTTTCTCTTACTTTGTATTCACAGGCCACTTAAGAGATTTATACATTGAAAGGCAAACTCATTCAGGAGCTAAGATTTTCTATCTCCTAAAGCTTCCCCTGCCCTCAGACAAAGCAATTCCAGGTCAATCCACCCCTCTTTGCCTGGACAAAATATAGACACATTTTTGTTTACGTTATTAATTTTTTTTTGCATGCTATTACAGTTTTATGTCATTTGAACCTCTCTGTCATGGATCAGCCAGGTTCCATCTTAAGAAGCCATCTTGTTACAAGATCAAAATAAGTTCATTCCTGTTTTCTGTAAAACTTAAGTCTTGATCTATTTTCTGGAATTTAACATGTTCCACACTTTATACCCTGATAAGCTAAGATGTTCAGCCTGATAATTTTGAGCTGTTCTGCCAAGTTCCAAAGTCCTTGGAAACCCCCTAGCCTTGCAGTTTGGGGCTATAGAAAAAAACAACAACTCATTTTTCCTGTGTTCGGGGTTATTCTCTCAAACCCTGCTTTAGGGAAATAGCCCTGTCTGACAGAAAATAAAGCCTGCTTAATTCGACCAGAAAATTTAGATTGTTGGTCTTTACTCTTGTTCAGTGGGATCAACACATGCTTCAGAAATGGAAGTGTTCATTTCTCCATTCTACATCACACAGCATGTTCAAGTAAGAAATGTTAAGGGAAAATTGCCAAAGAGACCCCTTAAACCAGACAGTGGTGGTGCACACCTTTAATCCCAGTACTAGCGATCCAGAGGTAGAGACAGGCAGATCTCTGTGAGTTCAAGGCCAGCCTGGTCTACAGAGCAAATTCCAGAATAGCCAGGGTCATTACACAGAGAAACTCTGCCTCAAAATATCACAAAACAAAATCCCTCTTAAGACAGGAAAGAAAACTTTTCAAGAGGGAACTGTCTGGAATAAAGATTTCCATGGTGGAGCACTTTCTAATGTGAGGCTCTGGCTTCCATCTTTACACCACCATGAGAGTCAGTGTTGTAGTAGGGGGAGAGAGGGCACACTCAACTCCTAACACAGCGAGGATGATGGGAGATTTATAGCCCAGATGCAGGAACGGAGTGTGTGCATAGAAAATGGCCTAGTGATTTGGACTGCAAAAATACGTTCTCAAACATATTTAGACACTTATTTTTCTGACATCATCAACCCATTCTCTCATGCTTTAAATATTTTGACATTTTGCTTTTGAGAATTAAATCTTTAGCCCTGTCCCCTTAAACTGTGTTTGTTTATGGTTTGTCTTTTTCCCATTTAGAAGCCCAGTTCCCCAGTCTCTATTTTCCTGCTGGTTTGTTCTGGCCCCTTCTTCTGTGTTCTTAGTTTCACTGGTCTGTTCTTACAGCCGTCTGTTCTGTTCTAGTTGTCTGTCCCTACAGAAATACCTGTCTAGTTCTATTTACAGTGTAAACTAGGTCTGATACTATTTTTCAACTTTTGAAGTGTGCACTTACGCAAGTTTTGACAAATATATTATCTGTATAACCACTACAGTCAAGATATGGGTTATGCCATCTCCCAGCTAACCGCCCCTACCATAACTCCCTCCCTATCCTCCCCGGTAACTGGTAATCTTGTTACTAAGAAGTAGATTACATTTTCCTAATCTCCCTGCCCTCCCTTGTTTTGTTTTGCTTTTTCAAGACAGGGTCTCACTATGTAGTCCTGGCTGTCCTGAAACTCACAGAGCTCCACTTGTCTCTGCCTCCAGAGTGCTGAGATTAAAGGTGTGCACATAATTATGCCCAGTTTCTAGTGTCTTATGTAGCTGAAACTATATGGTACTGCTACTGTATGGATCTTCATGCTTCCTCGCGACCCCCATTCTTATTTTGAAATTGTTACCATTAGATGGTGATGCCTTCGGGAGGTGATTGTCTGGTCAGTGGAGCTCTGAATGGACTTAACGCCCTAATGAAATGACCTGGAGAGCTAGCTTGTTCTTGATCGTGTGAAAGCATGTTAGAAGTCACTGTGTATGAAGGAGAAGATGGCCCCTCCTTGGACACCAAATCTGCGAACTCTTGAACCTTTTAGACTGAAACTGTGAGAAAGTAACTGTCTTTTGTTTATAAGCTACCAGCCCACAGTATTTTCTTAAAGCAGCTGTGCTGGATGGCTTTATGCCAACTTGACACTAGCTAAAGTCATCTGAGAGGAGGGACCTTCAGGGAAGGGAAACACCTCCATAATATCCAGTTGTAGGGCATTTTCTTAGTTAGTTATTGATGTGAGCCAGTTGTGGGTGATGCCACTCCTGGGCTGCTGGTCTTGGTTCTGTAAGAAAGCAGGCTGAGCAAGTCTGTTGAGCAAGCCAGTAAGCAGCTCCCCTCCATGACCTCTACATCAGCTCCTGCCTCCAGGATCCCACCCTGTTTGAGTTCCTGTCCTGACTTCCTTCACTGATGAGCTATGGATGTGGAAGTGTAAGCCAGATGAACCATTTTCTCCCCAACTTGTGTTTTGTCATAGTGTTTCATTATAGCAATAAAAACCCAAACTAAGCTAGCAACCAAAATGGACGAAAAGAGGTGTGTTCTTGAAAGTGTATCTGGTTTATTTTGCTCAGCCCAGTATATTTTTAGATTTATTTATGTGTATTAGTGTTTTTCCTATGTGTGTGTCTATGTGCCACATTCCTAGCTCATGAAGCTTAGAACAGGGCATTGAATGCCCTGGATTATTTCCCAGTCTTCAAAGGGTCGCCTCTGCCACACCCTCTGAGTCTGCATTCTTGTCTAGGGTGGTTTGTATTTCGTTTATTTTTATCACACACAAGAATCATTGTGCAGTCATTTGAACAGCATTTTGCAAGTGTCCCTCTTTCAAGTAGGGCCATTTGAGAGCATCATTATCCTGAAATCAGTGTCCCAGGCTTCAGGCAGTCTAAATGTCCCAGGGTATTGAGTTTCCACAATGAGTCAGTGTTCATACTGGTGATAGCCCACTCTTGGGCTCCTGCCCCATCCTGCTCTGTATAACTGGCTTTGGACTCAGTGCAAGCCAGGAACCAAAGCCCCAAGGCTGCTTAGTGGCTCTGAATGGAAGGGTGTTAGACATTGAGGAGACTCTCTTAGGGAACCCCCAAGCTATGTCCTGTTGAAGGGGTTAAACTCTCTCACTCTTACCACTGAATTTAGGTTTCAGTTCTCTGAGAAGGGCAAAACAGGTGTCTCTCTCAACAAAGGGCTGTTTATGCACAATACCCTTACATTAAGGGACAAGAGAGAGAACAAACACAGGGCCTAAGTCAGCCTCACAATGTCTCAAGAACAAATCCAGCAGCCCCTTCTGAGTCGTGTCCAGACTTGCCCAAGGTTGTGCAAGTATGTTCAAAAATGATAAGACTAAACCTCAGCCAATTAAAAGTAGACTAGTGTAACTAGTGTAACTAATTGCTTAACCAATTATGTATGAGGTGACCTCACCGTCCCTGAAACTCCCCTCAGCTACGGTTAAAAGGAGCCTGCACGCTCCTCTTGTGGAGAAGCCATATTATACATGTGAACGATCCCACATACGCTGGCAATAGACGCTCTTTGCTCTTACATACTATTGGAGTTTGGGGTCTTCCTCCAGCCTTTCTTGGACCTTATGCTGTTTCTCAAGGGGACACAATATAAAAGGATTTCAGGAACTAAGTGGCCCCAACACAGTTGCCAATGTTAATTTTTATTTGTTTATTTATATTTATTTTGAGACAAGGAATTACTATTTCCCTTGCTGGCCTCTCTCTATACACCAGTCTTGCCTGGAACTTACAGAGATCTACTTGCTTCTGCCTCCCCAGGGTTAGGATTAAAGGGTGTACAACCACCTCTAGCATGTTAACTTAAATTTAATCAGTCAAATGCCCACTCACATTCTGTGGTTCGGTATAACTGAACCTTGCCTTTCCAGGACTCTGCCTAAGTTGGAGTCGCCTCCAGCTGCCTCCTTTCCAAGGCCTTTCGTGTTGGTGATTGTCTATTCCAGGAAGCTCTTTCTTCTTTTTTAATTGAAACCAAAGGTGATTTATTCTCTGCTCACAAATCTGTATTTTGTGGCATGACTGTATCCAGAAAAGCATCTGATTTAGCTCTCAAAACTGATGAGAGATACTTCTCATCTCCAGGACTTGCTAAGAGTAAAATTGTCAGTGAACTGCAGCCCCCCTTCCGATTACAGGGTTCTTAAGTCATTGGCTGAACTTCTAAGAAAAACTCTGGGGAGACTTCTGAAGCCCTGAGGTGATGCAGCCCTGCAGTATTGGAAAGTGAGTTTTGGTATCTTTGACAAGTCCCAAAGAAACTCAGGAAGAATGGCTGATTGCAGTGCCTACTGGCACACCAAAGGGCACACTGAGCTCTAGGCTCCCTCAGTCTCTGTAGCTCTCTGCTGCTCACCCCACTCCTTCTATAAGTCTCTGCAGTCCAAGGGTTTTGATTCCCTTCCCCAGCTTCTGATTCCTATAAAAACCTGCACTTTTTTGTTGTTCTTGTTGTTTTTGCCTTCTTGGGTCTCTCTTTGCTCCCTTGGCTCCCTCACACCCACCTCTTCTCTCATGGCTCGTTTCAGCTGCTGGCCATGTTCAGTCTGTTGTGTTTTCTCTCCCTTCCAGATGCTTCTGCTGTACTCTCCCTCATATCTACAATGAAAACCTTCTCCTCAATTGTACCTAGGAGCTGCCACATCCTCATTTCTTTCAATCTTGTCATTCAAAAACAAATAATAATTGAGCCTTGTCTTCAAGTTGGCTACAAACAGGAAGCACTTTGAGGACCAGTGCTGAACACCATACCCTTAACCAGTGCAGTGCTGAACACCATACCCTTAACCAGTGCAGTGCTGAACACCATACCCTTAACCAGTGCAGTGCTGAACACTATACCCTTAACCAATGCAGTGCTGACCACCATACCCTTAACCAGTGACACTCCGCTAAGTTTGGCACAGAAGACCAAACATGCCAGAACAGATCTATATTCCCTTGTATGAGTTTCTTAAGGGGCAGAACTGGGGTGCTGCAGGGTAAAGCTTAGCCAGGCCAAGCAAGTCCCCAGTTCAGTAGTTCCTTCCACACTGGCTGAATTCTTCCTGAAGTCTTCTTTTTGAGGGAATGCTGTTTCTTCTGAGATACAATAATAGTTCACCCCTTAAACATTTTTAAATTTTTTTTATGTGAAGGAGTGTGGGCCAGAATGCATGTGTAGCACATGCAGGCCTGGTACCTCCGGAGGTTACAATAGGGTGTCCAGTACCCTGGAACTGTAGTCACAGATGGCAATGGACTGCCATCTGGGTCAGCCTGTGCTCTTAACTGTGAGGCCATCTCCCCATCCCCGTGGTCCCAGTTTGCTTTCTACAGCTGTGATAAACACTGTGACTAAGGCAATCTGGGGAGGAAAGGGTGGATTCCATCTTACAGCTTATTGTCCATTGTGAGGGGAAATCAGGGCAGGAACCTGGAGGCATGAACTGGTGCAGAGGCCAAGGAGGAATTCTGCTTATCAGCTTGCTCCGGATGACTTGCTCAGCCTGCTTTTTTTATACAATCAAGACCACCTGCCCATTAATGACACTTCCCCCAGTAGACTGGGCCCTTCCACATCAATTGTTAACCAAGAAAATGCCCCATAGACTTGCACACAGGCCAGTTGCACACAGGAATCTCAGTTGAGATTCCTCTTCCCAGATAACTCTAGTTTGCATTCAGTTGACAAAAACCTAATCAGGACATATCCCATAATATCTCCTGTTATAGGATTTCAATCCATTTAGCCAATGGCTTTTGGCAATTACGAACCCTAGGGCATGGTCTTTTCTGCAAACAAGACAGTTTATAAGCTTAGGGAGAGGGTCTAGCCTTCTCTTGCTCCCATGCTCTCATGGGCGGTCAGAGAAGAGCAGGCAGCTTGCTCTTCACCCCTGGACAGAACGAGACTGGATGAGGGCAGCCAGATCAGTGGCTGTGTCTAAACCATTCTGTATCAGTGAGTGTTTACCCCTATTTTATACCTAAACACATTCTTGAGAATCCTTAACACTCTCATGGCTTCTTGCTAAATCTCCCTTTTAATTTGAGTTTCACAGGCTGAACATTTAATGCTTGACCCAGAGTCCCATCCACCTAAATGTTTTTACTTTCTTATACATCTTGGTTCAGGGGTGGGGGTGGGGATTCCTGTCCTCTGGGTGAGGAGACAGTCCCTATGACCTCAAAGCTTATTCTTGCTGGATTTGTTAAGTAAAGCTGCTGTCCTTTGGGGGTTATGTATTTGAGCAATCAAATTGTATAACAAATCTTGTTCTGATAACATTCACCACGTTGGCAAAGAGAAGGGATTGTTTTGTCCAATTAACATTTTTAAATTTTAGTTATGTGTATGTGGGTGGGTCCATGCTTGTGGGTGCTGGTGCCTACAGAGGCCAGAGATATCAGAGCCCCTGAGGCTGGAGTCACGGTGTCGTGGGCGGTTGTGAGCCACCTCACCTAGAGTTGAAAACTTGCGTCCTTGCATATTCCAGAACCATATGCACTCTGAAGCACTGAGCCATCTCTCCCGTTCCAAGAAGACTCTTTTATTTTCTTTTTAAAAATCATATTTTTATTAACTCTTTGATAATTTTATATGACCTTTGATCACATTCACCCCTTCTCCTCCAACTCCTCCCAGATCCACCCCCACCTCCAAGAAGATTTGTTTCATAGTTGAGACTCCACAGGCTGAAAGAAAAGTTTAAAAAAAAAATTAGATTGATTTCATTTATTTTGTGTGTATGATGGCTTTGCCTGCATATAGGTCTACACACTATGTGCAATCCTGGTACCTTAAATGTCAGAAGAGAGTGTTAGCCCTCCTGGAGCTAGAGTTACAGACAGTCGTGAGCCAGCAAGTGGGTGCTGGGAATCGAACCCTGGTCCTCTGTAAGAGAAACAAATACCACTAATCCAACCCCCTTGCCCTAATAAAAAGGGTTTGTTGTTTGGTCTTGTTGATGTGAGCATTGTGAACAGAACAGGCTAACTATAACTAGCACTGTATCTTAGAGGGTGCCACAGTGTGATCCTGATGGTCAGTTTCCTAGAGCTTCCATGGGAAAATTGTAATTGGCACTACACGGTCAAAGGAGTTCTTGGCTCTTCATTCAGCATCCAGACAAGGCCAGTTCCACCCTTTGTGAGCCTCTCCTTCCCTTGCCCTCCTAGTCCCTTTCCTTGGTTTCAGGCATCCATCCTTCCTACAATGAACAGTGGTCTACGCATGTTTGTGAGTTCTGTTTGCTCTTTCTCACCTCACATTGGAGCCTTAGGGACTGGGTGCCTGTCCCCTCCTTTCTGGTTTCTCTTGCATTCATTCCTGTAGAATCCTGGAATTGTTCCTTGCTAATAGGAGGTGCCTTCCGCTACAGGAATCATGCTACCTAGTCTCACATTCTCTAGGGTTTCTGTATCGACACTCATGTAGTCCTGACACACTGAACAGATAATTTCTAAAAATTCTGGGGCTTTCTCACTTGCATAGGATGTACTGCTGTACAACTACTTGTTGTCTGGATTCCAATTCTAATGGTGGAGCCGCCTCCACAGGATCAGGGCCTCTGCAGGATTTTCCTTGACACCTGCAAACGTGTAATATATAATAGACCACTCTCTCTCACCTCCTCCCATGCCTTTGGGAAGAAGATGCACCTTTTCTTCTCCCTAGGCCAGCCTACTTTAACACCTATGACCACCTGAGTTGAATTAGAATCGTTTTTATGGTCATAAGAGCAGGGCTATATCACCAAAGAAAAGTGATTTCTCTCCCAGAAACCATTAACAGCTCATAGTTTCTTAGGGAGGAGTGGACCTTCATGAACACGTCCCCCATATATGATGCGGTGTTGATGGGACTGAGCTTGGCCAGGTCTTCTGCACGTAACCACGGGTGCTTTGATTTCATGGATACATCTGCTAGGTCATGTTTAGAAGTCAGTGTTTCATGCTGTTCCTACCCGTCCCTCAACACTTCCATGCTTTCTGTCCCCTCTTCCACGTTGTTCCCCAAGCCTTAAAGGGGATAACATGGGTGTCCCATTTAGGGATGGGCACTCAACAGCCACTTATTCTCAAGCATTTTGACCAGCAGTGAGTCTGTATAACCATCACTGCAAACAAGACAGAGAGATGCATTCATTTAAGGGTTTAAGTATCTACATTTAGAAGGCAGTTTGACAAGTCTGTGGTGGTTTGAATAAGAATGCCCCCCCATGCTCATATATCTGAGTACTTAATGGTCAGGGAGTGGCACTATTTAAAAAGATTGGGAGATATGTCCTTGTTGAAAGAAGTTTGTCACTAGGGTGGGCTTTGAGGTTTCAAAAGCCCATGCTAGACCCAGTCTTCTCTCTCTCTCTCTCTCTCTCTCTCTCTCTCTCTCTCTCTCTCTCT
>NW_004949116.1:5736738-5747641 GCF_000317375.1 Microtus ochrogaster
TGAAACTGTTTAGATGCTTTCTTCTTCTTCTTCTTCTTCTTCTTCTTCTTCTTCTTCTTCTTCTTCTTCTTCTTCTTCTTCTTCTTCTTCTTCTTCTTCTTGTTTTTTTTTTGTTTTGTTTTTTTCGAGACAGGGTTTCACTGTAGCTTTGAAACCTGTCCTGGAACTAGCTTTTGTAGACCAGGCTGGCCTCAAACTCACAGAAATCCACCTACCTCTGCCTCCTGAGTGCTGGGATTGAAAGTGTGCACTACCACTGCCCGGCTAGATGCTTTCTTTTATGTGAGTGGCCTTGGTAATGGTGTCTCTTCACAGCAACAGAACAGTGACTAAGACAATGTCCATGTAGCTAAACAACAGGAGAGGGTTCCCCTTACAGTTCATGACCTAAGTAGCATGGGCTTTAAGCCAGGTTTACAGGACTAGGCATGAATTCCCTCCTAAGGAACAGGCCTCACATCCAATCAGAAAGCAGCTTTGGTTACCTCCATAACCGTTGTGCCATTATTTAACCAGTTGTCACACTCTGCAGGAGTTTCTTTTTTACCATATTTGTTTATTTGTAAATGGAGTAACAGCCCATTAATATCCTACCAGCTGGTCATGGCCACTCAGACCTCTGACTGGACGTTATCTTACAGCCCTGATAGACTATGCTCCCTGGCCAAACTGGGTATTTATTAAGCTTCAGAGAGAGGTCCCTACCTTATTTGCATGTGGTGGAGGAGACAGCTCCATTGGTTGCCACATGCATAGTCATGTGGACTCCCTTTTAGTTATATAATCATAGCTACCATCTGTCCAGTCAGCTCCTCTAAGGCCCAGAAGACTTGCTAGCTGGTACTGATGCTGAACCACCCATCCTGAAATCAAAGTAGTTATAAGAAGCAAAAAAACCCAAAGTCAAACTCAAGAAATGAGACCCCTTCCAGTGAAGATCACTGGAGTTTGGAGCTCTAAATCTTTGTCCAACCAGGAACCTCCAAAGCAACCTGGACAAATGCCCAAGCCTCTGTGGTGGAGACTGCTCCCTCACACCAGATGGTACAGCAAGAGACACCAAGAGGCCTCAGGCATGTCTTCTGGGAGTGGCAGGGATGTCCTGATTTGTTGGCCAGCAGCTTGGCCTACAGACACCTGCATCCCCTCCTCCTTAGTGACTGCTTGTGGAAGCCACAGTCCTGTGTGCCTGCACTGCTGGCACTACAGGTGTGTGACACTTAGCACACCTATAAATTGTAATCAATGATTCAACTTAATCTCCATAGCTTCTGGATTTTCCCTGCTCTGACCTTCCCTTAGATACTTCTAAATTACATGACAATATTTTTAAAATTCTCTCATTTCCTTTTAGTACATCTATAGGTTCATTTAATCCTTAAATCTCATGATTGACTGGTGCTGATCTGACTCTGGGGTTCAGATATTGCTGATAGTGTCACCCTGCTTTTCCTTGTGGACTTGATTTGCTAGTTCACGTGTTCTCTAGTTTCTATTATTTCTGAACTCTCATTTTTCCCCATTGTACTAATCTATTGAGTTCTTGGACTGTCATACAAGCCTTGAAAAGTATAAATTTATCATACTTTTTTTGCCTTTTGTGTTTTGAAACAGAGTCTCAAAGTATTTTGGCCCTCACCACAACTGACTCAGGAGTACCGTATCCTATAAGTCACTGCCCCTTTGTAAATATCTCTGTTCCAGGGACATTCTGTGGGCCTCTGTGCTGGCCACTACTGGTTTGCCTCCCCCTGGGGGTGAGGGTGGGGGTCCTCTTTGAAAAGAACTATGAAAGTTGCCTTGACACAGAATGACCAACCTGCGCCCAGAAACAGGAGCAACCTTAGCAAGACTCCCCACCCCCATCCCTGAAGCCGAAGGCCACTCCTTTGGAATGTCCTGTGCTCAGGCCTGGGAGGTCCTGGTTCTCTCTGTTTCCCTCCTCCCCTCAGGCAGAGTGCTGGACAGGGAGCTCTCAGACTCAGGTAGCTCTGAGGAAGGCTAGATTCTGGACCTGGAGCGTGCTTTTCTGCACAAACCATTTTTTCATCTAGGGCAGAAGCAAAGTGCTCAAAGTCCCTGTGAACAAGCCCTAATCCTATTCTGTGTCTCTGACACTCCCTGCCACCCCAGCACTTACTAAAAACAGCTCAGAGCAGCCCGACCCTCCTCTGTTTTCAGGATGTCCCTGTGTGCTTCTCCAGCGAGCCAGGACTGTCATTGCGAGGACCTGAATACCACTCAGCTGTAAAGCCCTCATCAGGGAGGTGTGACCTCTCGACCTAACTCTTCATCATTGGAGCACCTGCAACACAGCCTCATTTCATCACACTGACCATTTGTGTGCGTGGAGCTGGGCATAAAATCCAGGTTTGTGCGCACTTGGCAAACATTCTGCCACGGAAGGCATCCCCAGACCTTGTTCTGTGAGACAGGATCTCAGTGTGTAGTCCAGACTGGCTGTCTCTGTCCTCCTGACTCTGTCTCCCGATTGCTGGGATTATCCACATGTATGACTACACCTGGCTTAACCAACTTCTTATAATCCTGAATTTCCCTTATCTTAATTTAACTTGAGGCCCTGATCACACCCCTCTTGACTCCCTTATTCTATTTCTCTGAAATGTTCTGTCCCACTGCAAAGGTCTGATCAGAGTTCAGAGTCTTCTCTAGGGAAGTTGTCAAATGAATACATGTTCTAGCTTTAATGTCCAGTTTTGTATATCTTTTTAGATTATATGTGTGCGTGTGTGCCATAGTGCGGATCGGAGGACAACTCACAGGACTTGGTCCTCCTTGCATTGTATAGGTTCTGGGAATCAAATTCATCAGACTTGACAGCAAGCACCATCACCCATTAAACCATCTCACAAGCCAGGTTTTGCGTGGCTTTGATGAAGACCCACTAGCCCTGCACATTCCCACCTTGAGCACGGAGGGAGAGCCCTGATAGAACATAGTTCATGGCAAAGGGGTAGGAGACCTAATCTTACCGGAGGGTGAGGAGACAGGTACTCTCCATCGTCCCCTCTCGTTGCCCTACTATGTTAGAGTCTATGGCTAATATGGGGCCTGGATTCCCTCTAGTGTGTAGCTATCTAGCTTAGACAAATTCTCTGCTTGAAGCCTCGTGGCTAGAGGGATCCCATGATAACCCGTCCTCTGAGGAAATGACTTTGAGAAGAAATGGCTTTCCATAGCCACTTGCTTTAAACAGGTCGCCCCGTGCCTGACCCTTGTGTTAAGCGCCTGAGTCCAGACCTTCATCTCCACAGCTCGCTGACCTCTGTGTGCACGGTGTGGGTGTGCTGTACACTGTGGGACCCATAGTAGCAACATCCTTTCTCATGGCTGTCCTCTCCCCATCTCCACAGCTCTAAACGAAACCAATGGCTGCACAGAAGAAAGAAAACTAGACAGGAAAATGCCACAGGCTCGAGGAGCTGCCAGGCCCAAGCAGGCGAAAGGTTGCCCAGGGAGCATCTCCACCCTCCAGAAACAGAGGCTGCTGCCAGGGAGCTCAGCGACTCCCAGTCACTGACACATCATCTATAGAGGTGCCATAAACCAGCACCAAGGCGCTCAGAGTGCAGGCAACAACCCAGAGGAGGAAGTTGCTGTTCGCAGGGGAGCCCTCCCTTGTCCCCACCCCAGGCCAGAGAGGATCTCAGGCACCCAGACCTGAAGCCCTGGCAACAGGAATGCGGCAGGCTAGGCCTGGCTGGGTCCCAGTAGTAGGAGCTGAAGGAATGGCCCCTACACCCAGTGCTCGTGTTTACCCAGAGGTTCTTTCCTTCCGTATCTCCCCATTTTATTGCTCTACCCCCTGCCCCAGGAGGCTACAGGCCCTTCCCTGCCAGTTGTCTCTGGGGTTTCTGACCTCACCTACCCACCCACTCTCAGCCCCTAGCAGCTTGACATTGCCTACAAGCGAAGCTCCTAGCTGGCTTTGATTTCTTGGCGTGGAGGGCAATGGGGACATGTGATACCCTGAGCCATTCTCTTCCCTTCAGCCCTCTTCCTCTGGATTCTTTGGCACCCCAGTCCCTTGGTTCCCCTCTTGTCTCTGGACACTCCAAGCACTCACCCACCCGCTAGGCTCTTGGAGTTCTGTTGGGGAGGAGTGTTTCTTACTCTGACTACTCCCAGCCCTGGCCACTGGGAACATCTTTCTCCTGACCCTTTCAGCTCAAATACTATCCCAGCTCAACAATAAACAAAGGAAAACCCCAGCACGACAAGTCCCTCCCACTGCTGATCCTGCCCTGCAGTTAGCACTGAACTGTCCCAGGTGGCTGTCCTGGCATACTCCCTCACCCCCTGGTTTCCGTGCAGCACAGGTATGCCGGGGCTGGGGGGTCCTGATGATGGCTGCCTTTGCCTGAGGTTCTTCCTCAGGGTCACCACTTCTGCCTGGTCTCTACCACTGGGTTTCTTGTTCACCGTAAATCCTGCACAGAGAAGTTTAGAGATCAAGTCCAGGTCACATGCTTGTGACCTTTCTTAAACCCTTTCTGATTCCTCATGATGCCTGGTTAATTGTCAATTTGACAAGATTTAAAATTAGCCGAGGAGATGTGTCCCTAGACCTGTCTGTGAAGCTATGGATACCGAGAATTAACTGAAGGGAGAGACTGTCTTCAAAATGGGTGGCTGCTTCCAACTGGCTATCAAGTAAAAGCAGTGTCCCCTGGCTGTCTGTCCTTCTTCTTGAATGTGGGTCTACAGCTGCCGCCGCCATCTGACCTCTGTTTCTTTGGCCTGAACATCACTGGCTCTCCAGGCCTCCAGCACTAGGTTGGGACTGCTTAGGCATGCAGCTTTGTGGACTGAGCAGCGATGGCCTCTCTGTCATTCCAACATGTGGACAGCCTTTGTGACTACCCAGCCCACTGTGTAAGGCAGTCTAAGAAACCCCTTTACACATACACACACAGATCTTGTTCTCCAGGGACTACTGCTGAGCTTACTCTCCTTTACACACACACACACACACACACACACACACACACACACACACACACACACACAGATCTTGTTCTTTAGAACCCAGACAAGCTTACTCCTCATTGTCCTTAGAATTGGTCCAAGCCGGGTGGTGGTGGCACACTCCCTTAATCCCAGCACTCAGGAGGCAGAGGCAGGCGGATCTCAGTGAGTTTGAGGCTAGCCTGCTTTACAAAGTCAGTTCTAGGACAACTAGAGCACAGAGAAACCTGTCTCAAGCAAACAAACAAACAAACCAAAAAGAATCAGCCCAAACCCCTCTGCTGGCTCCAGGACCCCAAAGGTGAGTTTACCGGTTATTATTAATATTCCCAGTTCTTCCCCCTCCCCCGACCTCCACAGAAAAGACTTTAGCCCCCCCTTAAGCTACAGGCTCTGTCCTTGGAGTACCTGATTCTGTCTGCTGCCCTCCTCACCCCAGGCCGGCAGTCCAACAAACAGTCCCCAAGCTCAGATACTCAGGAAAAGGGAAAGTTCTGCTCAGCCATGGAGCCTGCTTTATGCACAGACACTGTGCTCTCTGTTTTCAGGGGGCAAAAGTCAGTGGTTGAAGTGCCACTGGACTAAGCCTTGGTCTTTGTCCTACTGGGCAGATACTGGGCTAAGTGTAGGGCAATCAGTAGAACCAGCCTCTCCTCTAGATCTCAAAAACATGTGGGGTCCTCTGCATCTAAGTCCCAGAAGTGCTGTCCCTTTTCCTTTCCCCAGAGCCACCAGTAAACAAACAGAAAACATCTGAACAGAGGGGACAGAAAGAGACAAACATAAAGTACATGGCAGCTGGCAAAGCGAGCAGAGGCCAGAATTTGGCTACTAAGTCACAGTCTTGTATCACCACTGTTTATTAGACAGGAATCAGCTTTTCAACACACCTCATGCTTACCAGGCCCCACCCCACAGGAAGGCTTCGGGGGCTAAGGTAGGAAGGGAGAAGTTGCAACCAGCAGGCCCAGTGCCCAGGAATCCGAGCTATAGAGTATTCTACTGCAACTCCCAAAATGACTCCTACAAGGGGAGGAAGCCCAGATAAATAGTCAATAAATAATCAAGGCTGCTTTTTCTTCCCCCTGGGAACTCAGACAGCCACTGGCTGGGAACCAGGGACAGTGCAGGGCTCTGTCCTAGCTCTGGGAACTCAGGCAAGAATGTAAAATCCAAAGTCACCCTCTCAGAGGGGTGAGGGCATGGGCTGGAGGAGTCCCCTGGGTGCCCCCCCCCGTGGTCTGTATCCTCTGTCTTCCACTGTGCCTGGCACAGAGCCAATGAGCTTGGGAACAGAGGGTCTCAGAAGCCAGGGAGGCACAGCCAATAGTAGCCCACAAACATTACCTTCTTGTCTGTCCCCCAATCCTAACTCCAGATCATCCCAATGCTCCTGGGACCAGCACTGGGCTCTGCTCCACCACAACCCAATCAAGTGTAGCCTCCTGGAATGGCTGCACCCCAACTGAGCGGTTCTGGGGAGTGGGTGAGCTTATCTACAGAGGGAGAGGAAAGTGACTAGAACATTCCAAAGACACCACCTCCCTCCCATGCAGAGTACTTCACTGCTACAAAAGACTATATTTTCTATCTTGACCCAAAGTGCAGGATGGGGATTTGGTGTGACTATTTCTTTAAGATATCAACACCTCCATGTTGTCACATCTAGAAGTGTTTGAAACCTAAAGAATAACCCACACCAGAGCTGGAGAAGGCCTGTGATGCCAATCCCGTATTTCACAAAGTACAAAGGTTCGAGTATCCTGGGCCACAAGTCTCTTCTCCACAAAGGCATATGTCCTTTCTGGGACTGGGTTGAGTCCTGGCTTCTGCTCTCAGGGTGAAAAGAGACCCCCAGCAAGTCCAGATTCTCAGCCAGGATCTGCTTGGAAGAGAGAGCAAACTGCCAAGTGTGGGGATTTAAGCACAGGTTGGCCCAGCTGAGCCAAGGCTTTCCCAAATGGAGCCCCCCAATGGCTGGGAAGTTGAAACCAGGCTGGTTCTGGGGTGTGGATCCCACAGCGCTGTCAGGAAGAGCACAGAAAGGTGGAGTGATGGGCGGGGGCAGTGGGAATGCAGGGTCTCCAGGGTATCAAGGCTGGGCCATCCACAGCAGCACACCTGAAAAGCATATCACATTAAGGATCACCACCATCATCCCTTCATCTGCCCCTCCGGCTGGAAATCTCCCTCAAGCCAACTCCTTTCCGTACCTGAACCAGTTCACCCTCACCTCCCTCTGTCCACGCTGGTTTCTTATTACCCATGGCCAGCCTCACCTGACCAACTTACAGATGGGTCTCATCCACACCCCTGTCCCTACCTGTGGTCTGGCAGTCCACAGCTGAGGCTGTATGTTTGCACCTCAGGAAGAAGCTTACTGAGGACAGGGACCGGGAACCCCAGCCTCCATCCCTCTTAGAGGCTAGCATAGTCTTTCATTTCCCTTGCTAAACAAACTAGTTCCTGAGTCCAGAGGAAGCCCCTGTGATGGTCCTGATCCCCTTCCTTCCCACGCAGGCCCCTCAGTTCACCCTCAAGTGAGTCCCCTCAGTACCTGGGGCCAGAAGCCGGCTGGTCATTCTCATGGTCACTCCCACAGGAAGCGCACGTACCAGATGGTCTCATTCTTCAGCTGTGGCCCAAACAGGGGGTTTAGCTGGGCCAAGATGGCGATGAGCCAGCTGCCAAGGATAGCAGAGTGAGGGGACTGGGCACAGATGGGACCCATCTCACATACCAAGGGGAACTTGACTCCTCTCTTTCAAAGAGCATGCAGCTAATCCAACAGGTGGCAGGGCCTGTGTCCTGGCTGGCACGGGGAATTGGGCTTAGGATTTGTGGGTTTCGATGTGAGATGATTTAATTTTCTGTAAGTATGTAAGGTCCCTGAGCTGGTCCCCAGGTGAGGGTTCCTTGGGGGGCTTTGGGAGCCACCCTAGCATTGCCACACACCTCTGCTGCCCCCTAGTGGCTATACATTGGCTCTAGTTCAATCACCTAGGCATTCCTTAGTATGATGCCCTTATTTCTACGTCGCTTGCCGAGTCTAGAGTGGAGCACAAAAGCTGTGTTTGAACAACCTGTCTGGAGGATTCTGGTGCCCACACAGGAGCAGACACTACTGAGCTGGCCCAACTCATGTATCTCACAGCTCAGCTGGGGCAACACAAAGCCCATGCAACTGTCACCTGGGAGGCAGAGCCAGACAGCACTAGTGGTCACCACAGCCCCCGGCTCTTTGGGAAGACATACTCACAAGAGGTAACAGCAGACAGCAGTGGCTACCAGCATGGTGATGATCACCCTGTAACAGCAGAAAGGAAAAGGCAGCCTTGGTACACAGGGCTAGAGAAAGAGCGCCCCGTGACAGCCTTCCTGGGGCTGAGATCCGTTCTGAGTAAGAATTACAAGATGAAGCATGAGACCATCAAAGGTCATCTACATCCAAGGTATGTTGTAAATCTCTCCCTTCCCCTCTCTTCTCTGTCAGCAAACATGTCCCCATCTCAATGCTGAAGAAGGCTTTGCTCAAGCTCCTTTTGTGGCAACCCACCATAGACTGGCCTCAGAATTCATCCAGCAACGTCAAAGAAAAGGACAGATCAGAAGATAGGGCAAGCAGCAAGGAGGCTGGGCTAGACTATTATAAAGAAAACAGTGTTTTGTACCCACTCAGAGAAGACCAACGATAGAGGCTTCCAACACAGCTGGAGACAGATGTGCTGAACAAGAAGGAGTTCACCAAGACTTTCGGAAGAGACACTGGTGTGCCTAGAGTAAAGTCGTACAACCCAGTTTAAATCTTTTTTAAGATGTATTTTTATTTTTACTTACATATGTGTGTATCAGTATGTGGCTATGTGAACATGTATGCTGGTGCCCCAAAGGCCAGAGAGGGCCTCAGAGCTCCTGGAGCTGTAGTTCAGACAGTTGTGAGTCTCCTAATGTGGGTGCCAAACTTTGGTCCTCTGGAAGAGGAGGGTCTCTGCTGAGCCATCTCTCCAGCCGCCTTCAGATGTGCAGGAATAAAGACAACACCCATCTATGCCTAATCCAGGGCAGAGCCCAAGGACTTCAAGGTGGCTGAAGAGGTTAGTGCCCGATCCTTCCTTTAGCATCAGGAGACAGCTCCGACCACTCCTGGCTGTGCACTGGGCAGTCAGTGCTGCGACAAAGGACCAGGGGCCAAAATGTGAGGGTGGACTGAGGAGGGACTGGTAAACGGTGCAGAAATCTGATAGGAGCCTTCCAAAAATGAAGGGAGCTGAAATCATTCAGTATACACAATGTGCCCAGAGGGCAACCCTCACAACAGCCTTGCAAAGCAGGTATTGCCACCGTCCCCATCTTCCTCAGTGAGGAAACTGAGACTTGGTATTTGCCCAGCGTCACAGAGCTGACAAGGATGGCGCATTAGTGCCCATAGGTGGCTTAACCTACTGCGCTGGTGTGTGTGTGTGTGTGTGTGTGTGTGTGTGTGTGTGTGTGTGTGTGTGTGTGTGTGGTGTGTCTGCATGTAGATGTGTGTGTGGTGTGTGTGTGTGTGTGTGTGTGTGTGTGTGTGTGTGTGTGTGTGTGTGTGTGTGGTGTGTTTGATCACATTCAAACTCCCCCTGACTTCTGAGTCTACCCTTTTTCCAGGTCCTCCGGCCTGTTTCCTGGCTGCCTCGGTCCAGATACAGATCTGGAAGAGGTGATGGAGAGGTGTTCCAGTGTGGTCATGAGCTGCAGGGTAGAAAGCGGGAGCCCCAGGGTAAAGAGGCGAGCCTAGTCAGGGCACAGGGAGGGTCCGCAGGGAATCGAGGCCTGCTCGTCTTTCTTACCCGCGGTTGGGTCCTTTAGGCACGAACCAGGGCCCAGCGATGCCGATGAGGCCCCAGAACGTGGTGAAGATGATGACTGGCAGGGCAAAGGAGTGTGCTGTCATGGCTGGGTGCGCGATGCTCTGGTGGGATGGTGGGTCGAGCGGCGGACTCTCCTAGCAGGTGTACGTCCTGGAAGAGGGCTGTGAGCATGCGCAACGGGATCCCAGTGGCGCAGGCTCTGGACCAAGCGAATCTGCGCTCGCGCTCTCTAAACGGGCCTGCACACCAGCTGTCACTCAGGGCCAAAGGCGGGGCTTCCGAGGAGTCCTTCCCTTGATTGGCTGAGTAGGATTTGCCCTGTCGCAGGTGGTTCCAGGATTGGGTTTGCATTTTTCCTTTTTTATTCCCACCAGGACGTAGAGAGTCACGCGTTGTGCTCTGGCAGCCCGGGTGTCTGGGGACAAGGGGACTGGGTAGGAGGAGACCCGTATCGCATCGGAGGACTGCGCAGGGATCATAGGGGCTTCTACTAGGGGAGTTCAGGTAGCTAAGAGTCCGCAGACTTGGCCCCCCATCTTTCACCTAATACCACATTGCCTTCAGTCGCAAGCTCACGGGAAACATCTAGCAGCTCAAAACTCAATAGTTTCTTCAGCAGAACTGGAAAGATCCTCCTTGGGCTTTTTGGTCCCATATCTTCCATATCTCCCCTCTTTTGTGGAGAGCAATGGGATCTTTTGGTCTCCACCCTCTGTAGAGATCCTTTCTATAGAGAACAGTGACTCCTGGAGACAACTTTGGCAGTCGGTTCTGCCGTTTGCAGCTGACCAGGACTGCAAACATTCCGGGAAGCCAGTGGTTGCATAGCATGGGAAATGTCTGCCCCCCACCCCCACACACATACACACATGCGCACACACAGTGTATGCAGACGACAAGTGTCTGTCCTTGAACTTGCTTCTGCCAGTGCCGTGCTCCTAGTTCTCCAGAGCAGGGGCAGGTCACGTGCATCTCCCCTAGTTCTCCAGAGCAGGGGCTGGTCACGTCCACCTCCCCTAGTTCTCCAGAGCAGGGGCTGGTCACGTCCACCTCCCCTAGTTCTCCAG
>NW_004949116.1:5747741-5749422 GCF_000317375.1 Microtus ochrogaster
GGTCACGTCCACCTCCCCTAGTTCTCCAGAGCAGGGGCGGGTCACGTCCACCTCCCCTAGTTCTCCAGAGCAGGGGCGGGTCACGTGCACCTCCCCTAGTTAAGATAGTTTTATTCATCGGTACAGACCTCAGGTGTAAACATCTAAGCTAGCTGAGGTGTCGTGTGATAAAAGCCTTGTTCCTGCCCAGGGTGATGACACATGCCTGTACCTGCAGCAAGGTGAAGCCACTGTCTTGTCTTCCTTCTCCCGTGGAGGTTTTGGGTTAACATTGGCTATGCTGGGTACCGTGCTGGGGTTCCCATGGAATTGTCCTCTGACCTCTACACATGCACCAAGGAATGTGTGCCTCAGACAAACACAGACATCACATACTCAAAGACAATGATTTTAATGTTTCCAAATCCTCTCTGGGAAGCAATAGGAAGCCGAGCCTCAGCGCCACACACTATAAGACCTGTCACACAATACTTTGTAGATACAGGCGGTGGTAGGTGGGGGGTGGGCAACAATCTTGGATGTCTGTCTTTTCCAGTAAGGCCTTGTGATACTCAAACACACGGCCATGTGCTGCTCAGCCAAGGCAGAGGAGCTGGGGAACTTAGTGGCTGAGAGGAAGAAGGTGAAGGCAGTGGTCCATTGCTTTCATGGTCTCTTTCTTGCACCCCAGTGGGGAAACAAAGACCTAGACTAGAACAGGTGTCTTTTCACCAACTGAGCCTTTCCCACACACCTACCCCAACCCCGAATGTGCAGAAGTCTCTGGAAGCGGAGAGGTGTGACACTGTTTATTCAGCTTCTGGCATGCCTGATGTTGCCCTAAAATAACCTTCATTCCTTGTGAAGGCCTGGGGCATCTCTGGAGTCCTCTTAACTTTCCCTACTGATGTGGCCCCCGTTCCTTTCAAGAGGGACAAGTCAGGCTTCAGGATTGATGTAGATTCATGTGCACATGTGCGTTCAAGACCAGCTTGGCTGTTTCCCCAGTGGTGTGTGCCCGCTACTGCAAAGCAGAGGTGGCCTGCAGATTTGATAGAGAAGATAAGCTCTGAGCAGAGGACTCAGCCTGGGCTGGAGCCTCTCCTCAGTGAGGTGAACCTTGCACCCACTCGACCTCCTGTGCAGAGCACTCTGCTCCACTAAACCTTGTGGAGGCCCAGCCTCTGATCAGGCCACTGATAGACTATCCTCCCTCTACAGTGTCTACAGTGGAGTTCAGGTGATCTATATGGAACACAGCAAGACTCAGGACTCTCTCTCTCTCTCTCTCTCTCTCTCTCTCTCTCTCTCTCTCTCTCTCTCTGATTCAGGACTCTTGAGGTCAGCCACTACTGAAGGTTCACTGTCCAGGCGAGAGCTGGAGGGGGAGCCAGATCATCGCAGAGGGCAGTTGTGCAGCAGCTGGGGCCAGGGCTTCCGTTTCTCTGGGAGCCATCGCCAAGCCCCTGAACACTCAGCCTATCTCCTGCAAACCTATGCTGCTGGCTTTCTGCTTATCTTACTGTAAGTCCAGATAGAAAAGATAGCACAGAAGGCCTTTCGAGAAAATTCCAGACAGCCAAGAGCCAACACGCTGCTGCTACTCTGTCCATGACTCTGACATTTTTTTCACAGATCATGCTTTCTGAATTTTCTGTGGCAAGTACCAAGCTGTGGTCTAGTAGTGGCTGCAGGGGGGGGG
>NW_004949116.1:5749757-5766092 GCF_000317375.1 Microtus ochrogaster
GGAAGGAGGGAGGGTGGAGGGAGGAGGAAGGAGGAAGGAAGGGTCTATTTGGGTTCACATTTCTCCAGGATGGGGAAGACACAGTGGCAGGAGCATGGGGCAGCTGGTCTCTCTGCATCCATAGGCAAGAGATGAATGCTGGGACTCAGCTTGCTTTATGTTCACTTCAGGCTGGGATTCCTAACCCACAGGATGGTGCTACCTGATGGAGGAAGGTCATTGGTTAAAAAATAAAGAAACTGCCTTGGCGCATTTTATTGGTGAGAACATAGGTGGGTGGAGTTAACAGAACAGAATGCTGGGAGGAAGAGGAAGTGAGCTCAGAGACGACACCATGCTCCCCTCTCCTCGGGCAGACGTGATAGCTCTGCTCTCTGAGGCACACGTGATGAAGCTCCGACCCAGGATGGACGTAGGCTAGAATCTTCCCGGTAAGACTGGTGCTACACAGTTTATTAGAGATGGCTTGATAGGATATCAGAATTAGCCAGTAAGGGCTAGAGCTAATGGGCCAAGCAGTGTTTAAAAGAATACAGTGTCCGTGTAATTATTTCGGGGCATAAGCTAGCAGGCTGCCAGGGTGCTGGGGACGCAGCCCCGCTGCTCCTATTACAACAGCTACCCATATTTAAGTTGGGTCTTCCAGCTCAATTAAACCAATATAGACATGTGCAGAGATTTGTTTCCTAGGTGACTCTAGACCAAGCTGACAGAATGACAGCAGGGAGCATTAGCCCTCTGCCCTCCAGAACTTTGGTGTTTTGTTTTGTTTGAATTGTTAAAAAAATTTTATTAATTATGTATATAGTACTCTGCCTGCATGTCTGCTGGAGGAGAGCTCCAGATCTCATTACAGATGGTTGTGAGCCACCATGTGGTCACTGGAAGAGCAGCCAGTGCTCTTAACTTCTGAGCCATCTCTCCAGCCCCAACCTTGGTGTTCTTAGCACCATGAGGTCACTTCTGTGAGTCAGGATGCTGAGCCACACTTTTCTGTGCCCTCTTCAGGATGCTGCTGCTTCCTGAAGAGGTCCTGTGACTACAAGAAGGGGATGCTAAAGAAAAGTGTCTGTGTTACCCTGGTGAGATCACAGTTGCACTGACTTCTCACAGAGCTTGACAGCCATACTAGAGAAGCGTCTAGATAATCATAGAGGCAACTAATGTCGCTAATGATTCTGGGGGTTGAAAGTCGCCAGGCCAAATTTGACCCTGGGTTCCTTAGGACGTGGGAAAAGCTGGTCATCCCGAGCTACTATGATAAGAATTTCAAGAGCTACACAGATGTGGCCACTGTGACACATGACACAGAGGCCTTCCATCTAATCCAAAGGGACCTCTGAAAGCACAGGAAGCTCTAGAAATATGGGGTGTACATACCCAAAACACAGGTAGTATCTCCTCTCCCCCTAGTCCCATGGAGCCTGAGTGTGGACCAGGACCACACGAAACACTAGCAAACTACTCTGGGAGGCCTCTGTCCCACAAATGTGGGCAGCATTATAGCTATGGCAGATGCCTAGTCCCCATGCAGAGCTACGAACCATAAAGCACTTCTGTTGCAGTAATTCCTCTTGTGCTGTTTGAGACACAGTCTACATAGCCCAAGTTAGCCTTCAACTCTCATCTGTGATTACAGGCATGTGTCATCGTGCCTCACTCTTTCTGTCATACTAGGGGCAGATGGGCTCTAATCAGATGCACATCTGCACAGGGGCCTCTGGCAGCCGTCTTGTTGATGGAAAAGGGCTAAAGGCATCCATTCTTCGGGGCACCTCAGTACCTTTGGGTGCCGAGGGTGCCAAGAGTTATGGACAGAGGCAGCATTCAAAGAGCCGAGAGGCCCAGCAGCTGTACTAACACAGGAAAGTTCCGGTGTCTGAAGATTGTGTTGATCCATGGGGAGACCCATACTGAAGAGGGTCTGCCCTGGAGCAACAGGGGCAATGACACTTGCAAGGTTCAGGGTAGCAGGCAGCTGCACCCTGGATCTCCCCCACACTGGGAGAAAGCAGAGGCAGAGCAGGGCCCAGGTCTCTGCCTCACCTTCCAGCATGTTCCTTAAAGAGGCTGTCTTGCTGCCTGGCAGGTGCTGCCTTCCCTGGGAGCTTTCCTGCTAAGACATGCAAGGCTCATGCCAGTGGAGAAGCCTATGGCAGTCCATTTCTAGGCTACACTCTTCCTCCTCCATGGAAGGCCAGGGAGGAGTCTGTGGGCTGCCTTTCCTAACTTGTAGCTGCAGAGTTCTAGCCCAGAAACAGTCACCTGCGTGTTGCTTCCAGTGGCTCACTAGTACCACTGAAAACCACACATGCAGATAAGGTATGACTGAATCTCCTGGCAGAGATCTGGTGGTATCTCAGCACCTGTGCCACTTTGCTCCATCCTGCCAGGAGGGCTAGGAGGCCACATGACCACTGAGCAGGGCTGCAGAAGGCATCCTGAAACAGTTCCTTGAGATTTCTGTTGGGTAGTGTCACGGTTTGGGCATTGCTGGGGAAAACGGGTGATTTCCTCTTTTGGGTAGTGTTACAGTTTCGGCATTGCTGGTGAAAACGGGTAATTTCCCCTGAAAGCCCGGCTTTTGGATGAAAGCCTCTGATATCTATGATGTGCTGAGCAACGGTGAACATGGGGCACTTGATGACAATTCACGCTGCGCTTCATTCTGTCCCCATCTTCTCACTCAGGCAGAACCTCTCAGCTCACTCAGGACTCAGAGGAAGGACATCCAAAGACAGCAAAAAAGGAAATTCTGCTTTATTCAAATAATAGAAGTTAAGTCTTGAACAAGGTTTTTTTAACCTAATTTGCACCTCCTTGAAACCAGGAGCCCAGAGAATCCCAGACCAGTCACCCTGTTCCTGGCTACACAGATGCCCGTCTGGGGGAACTGGTGACCTCCACAGTCCTGACCACACTTAGCACACTAGGGACTTGCCCTTTGTGGTACAAGGTCTGAGGTGGCTACAGTCTCCTGTGTTCAGCTGGCCAGGGCTGAGCTTCCTCACTGCCTGAATCTCTATGGCTACTGAAATCAAAGTGCTGAGTACAATGCTGGCTGCTTGGCACAGCAGTCCCAGTGAGCACCAGTTATCAGGGCAGGGGAGGGATAAGCGCCAGACACATGCTGGCAAGAGAACAGGCAGGGGCAGGGGAGGTGGTGCACACCTTGAATCCCAGCTCTGGGAGGCAGAGGCGTGGGGATCTCTAGGAGTTCAAGGCCAACCTCCTTTACCTAGGGACAGACAGACAGGTGGGGTGGGGTGGGAGTGTTAAGCGTGGGAAAAGGCAAGGAAGAAGGCCAGGGCTGAGACCAAATGGGCAGTGCCTCCTCTTCCTGACAACACCCTTTCACTTGTTTCCCCCCGAGACAAAACCCAGAGTTCCCAGAGAAACGCAGCCATCCCTAAGAGCCAAACAGGAGCAGCCTGGGCAAAGGCTGCAAGGTGGGCATGCTCACCGTGTGTCCCCTTTGAGGGACTACGCAAGAATATCGTTTCTTTGTCTTCAGCTAACAAGGGGGCACTGGGAAGGACCTTCTCTTCTTCAAGGTCAGAAAACTTGAGTAAGACAAAGACCTAGGCTAGTAGCCTGTTCTTTGCATGGTGGCCACCCAATGTTTCTGGGTAAACTTACTCTAGAAACACCCTGCTCCAAGGAGACCCCTGTTCTATCTGAAGAAAACATCAGGAGGTGACCTTGGGGTGTGGTATGGAGGACAGGGTAGCCACCTCAGCTCCTAAAACCTCACTCCAGGGAGTATGTCTCCATCACTGACAGGACTGGCGTCTTGCTGAGGGGTTGTCAAAGGAAAGGTGTTATAGAAAAAGTGAACCATGTGGATGGAGACCTTTCCTTCAACCCTGGCCTGGCAAATCCCTGGACTCTGAAAACACTGCTCCGGCCACCTCCTTGACCTGGAGCCAAAGGCCTGCCTGCCCCCTTTCCCCAAGCCCCCAGGTTGGATGGGGGGGGGTTGTTCTGGAGTGGGAAAAACACCAAGGCTTAGTGCTGAGGCTGAGAGCCATGGGGTTGGCTAGTGCTGAAGCGCTGGGTGCAGCACCTGCTGAAAAGAGTGGGCGGGTGGCATGGTCAGAGGCTGTGTGCCTATGACACAGAGCAGGGCCTGCAGTAGACAGGCAACAAGCAAGGCTCCTGTCTTTTTAAAACGAGCAGGAGACAGAGGCAAGGAGCCCATCCATTAGGCAATTCTCCAACCTGGAGCTAAAAGACAGAACCTAGACAGATCATCCTAACCAAACAGGCAACCACTGAGCCTGCAAGGTCAGGCTGCCCTGGAATTCACAATAGAAGGGAAAATGTGGAGGTCCTTCTGTGGGAGGGGAGGTGGCTTTAAAGCCAGAGGATACCCATAAAGGTGCTGGGGAAGATACAGCTACTGAACTGGTGTCGGGAGTAGGGTTCTACTCGTCCAGAATGAGGCACATTTGACAAGCCCTGGGGCTTGCGTTTGAAGCAGTCTGCAGGGCATTCTGCAGAAGGATGGGTGTACCTGTCCTGTGGACAGTGCTTCTACCTCCTGTGGCAAAGCAGATGCCTTTACCACTAAGGACAAGAGCAGGTAGGAGCAGCTCAGTGCTCTAGACTCAGTGCTCTAGAACCTCAGGACTTTGAGGTTCCCACTGACGACTGCTATAGCTACAGGGAGCCAACAGGTGCTTGGATTCTTTGTGACAACCACATGAGGAGTGAACTGAGGCACAGAAGAGGAAGGGATTAACCATAGGCACATTATCTGCAGAAAAGTTGGCCGGGATTCCACATCTCCCACCTCCCACCTCTTGTGTACTCCTCAGGAAACTTCCAAGGGTTGAGAGGTGGGGAGGGAACACGGGGTTCCTTCAGAGGGAGCATGTCTCACTGTGCAGGAGCTGTGGCTACAGGTGCTGGTGTGTGTCAAAGGCAGCCCTTGAGGGGTAGGGTCTCCTGGATTCTACTACGTGAGCCTCTGCAGTGGTCCAGAAAGGCCAATCCTTGGGGCTCCTGCAGCAGGCCAAGGTCTCTGGACCACAGTCATTTCCACACCAAAGTGGCCTTCCCCAGAGGCAACCTCCTATTCACGCCAGGGATGCGGAGAGCTGGGCTGCTCCTCTCCCGTCAGCCCCACTCTCCCACTTCAGGAAAGTCCTCTGCCACCAGAATGTGTGGGGTGAACCCTCTCACGGCAGGATTCCTTGGAAAAAACAGACTTGAGGTAAGTGCCTCTCGGGCATGCTTTTGCACTGAGAGTCACCGTGGCACCTTGAAAGCCTTGTCCCCTTCAACCCTTTGTTCCTGCCCACATTCTGGGCCCATGAAGTATCCAACCAGGACAGCCTAGGATCTTCAGAGAGTCTCTCTCCATGATCAAGGGTTCCCAAAAGCTGTGTCTAGGCTGCTCTTCAGAACCACAGGGCTTTTGAGATGGTATAGGGTCCAGGTTTGTATGCGATCCTTCTGAACCTCATGGCTCCCCATATAATGTGATGGATGTCTTCTGGACCATGGATTCCTCCTTATAGAGAGGAATATCCTTCTTCCTGAGCCCCGTATCTGTGGAGGAGACAAGGATGAACACACTGAGCAGAGGACAGATGTCTTCCCTACTGTATGTCTAAGTTTGGTGAAAGTGACCTTCAGCACAGACCAGTCAGGCCAGCACTGCAACCCACAGTACCCGCCTGCCCGCTCTGGTGTCGACCCTCTCCCCCTGCCCCCGCCCAGGGGCAAAGGATTGGGTTGGGGCTTTATCCTCAGGAAACACCTGGAAATGCCCAGAGATTCTTTTGGTTGTCACAACTGGGATGCAGGTGCTGGTATTCCAGAAGGAAAATAATGGTTAGAGGCCAGGGACCTGCAAGCATCTACTGCATTGGTGCCCACTGCAAGGAATTGTCGGGCCTGAATGTTCACGAGGCCGGCTACACACAGTTTGCTAGTGTCTCCATTTGCTTCCTCATGGGTACCAGTCTTCCCAATCCCACAGAGAGGAAAGCTTTTCCTCCCTCACCTCACTACAGGGGCAGACTCAATGAGGTCATTCTTTGTTATCACACAGAAGGAGATACACCTAGTTCCTGTCCATACAGGGTGCCAGGATCATCAGTCTGGCCACAAAGCCTCCCCTCATATTCAAATCACTAACAATGACCACAGGCCAGGCTCAGAGGCAAAAAAAAAAAAAAAAGCAGTGGGACGAGTAGGAGGTGACGGGCTGGAAAAGCGGCCCTGTGGAGAGCACAGGCTTTGGTCTCCAGGACAGGAGGAGGGGGATTTCCAATTCGGCTGTCAGTACTTTGTCCTGTAATGGAATACAACCCCACCCTCTGGCTGGTGGCTGACAGAGGCTCCCCCATGTTTTCAGGCTTCCCTGCTCCAGGGGTTCCCACAACCCCAAATGAACTACCTCTCCACACACATCCCTCACAGCCACCCCGACCCTCACTGCCGTAGTCTCTCCTGAAACCCCACTGCCTGGCCCAAAGCCAACCCAACCCAATTTAGAAGATGAAACCACCCCTGCCCGATACCTCCAGCCCTTGAATTTCATTTCCAGCAGGGGGCATCATCTTAGCGCCAAGTGCTCTACTGGCCAGACCATTGTATGCTAATTCCTGGGTGAACATGCCAGCACCAGGACACTGGCTTGCAGAGGAGCTAGGCCCACAGCTGGGGCAGGTCACTCCAAACTGCCCGTGGCACCACCCCTGCTGTCATGGTCTTGAGCACGGGCTCCCTCTAGCTAGGTCACATACCCCTTCAGGATAGTTCTCCTGCCTCCAGCTCCTCCCTGCAGGTGGCTGGGCACCCTGCAGCGCTCCATCGGTCCCTCCTCTGTGGGCTGACTTGTTCAGCCCCTGGCTCAGCATGTGACTGGGAACATGTGGGAATCCTCTTTGGTGCCCACGCTAATGGCGGTGTGTACTCACTGGCACGGGAGCGGGCAGGCGCCTGGGCACAGGCATAGCTGTGGCTGAAGCGTCGTCCCGAAGAGGTCAGGTACCAGTGCTGGATGGCTGGCTGGGGGTCATACTCAGCCACTGCCACGCCATTCACAGCTGTCATCATGAGCGTGTTGAGCACCTCACTGGAGAGCTTGGTCCTCTCCTCGGTTCTGATCCTGTGCAAGGCCTTGAATCCTCGTTCACAGCAGGAGGTGGAGATGGGCACGCTGACCACCACAG
Source organism: Microtus ochrogaster (assembly GCF_000317375.1). Lineage (NCBI taxonomy): Eukaryota > Metazoa > Chordata > Mammalia > Rodentia > Cricetidae > Microtus > Microtus ochrogaster. The sequence goes on from NW_004949116.1 coordinate 5,756,945, forward strand.
CCAGGAGCTTGCTCAGGAGAGGGAATCGGCAGTGCTGAGTCAGGGCGTTCTTACACAGCACAGAGAATGGAAGGTTCTGGGTAGCTGCCTTCAAGCTCAGCCACTCCTCCAGCAGCACTTCCTCACTGTACCCCATGGGGAGGGAGAGTTCAAAATGCCTGGCAAGGCTGAGAATGTCACCATTCCCAAAGCAGGCCAGTTCGACCCCTTAGGGCCAGGCTGTGGTGTCTAACACCTCCATGTTCTTGAGCAGTGCGGGGCGGTCTGCATCAAACCTCTGCTGGAGATACTGGATCCCAGTCAGGATTGTTCTCTCTCTGTCTGCCTGGAACCACAGCTCTGCCATCTCCACTCTGTCCAGGAAGATGCCATGGAACTGCCCATCCTGGAAGCTGGCATTGAACTCTTCTTCTTTAGGCCCCGCCTGTTGGCAGAGACTCTCCAAGGCCACATAGGCATGCCCCAGGGTAGAATTCACTTCTGTGACCAACGCTAACTCCTTCCGGCAGACCTCAGACAGAGGCCCGTAGATGCTCAGGAAATCCAAAAGGAAGTGACAGAACTTGATGAAATGGAAGCCCTTTATCTGCTTCAGCATGCCCTTGGCTCTCTGGCCAGTCTGGCCCCCAGCCTCCGCCACACTCTGAAGGTGCCTAGCCAGGGCGGGCCAGCTCCCGATGAGCATGTCCAGAGTGTGCCTTTGGCTGGCCACCCACCTGATAGCGGTCAAGTCTTTCAGACGGATGATCTCCTGCTCCAGGGGACCAGCGCTGCGCTGAAGCTCACCGAGCCTCTTGCTGGAGGACTGATAAAACTTGAAGACAGTCCGGATGTGCCGATCGCACCTCCTCACCAGAGGGATGCTCCCACAAGCATCCAGCACGGCCACAGGCAGCTGGTGGGTGATACTGCGCACAGGCAGCATCTGAGGGATGATCTCCTGGAGCTTTCCCACAAGGCCTCCCTTGTGGCTCAGCGTGGCAGACCCATCAGTCCCCAGGCCCACCACCCAGCCAGGCTTCCGGAAAGGGATATCCAGCTCATCCAGGGCAGCAATGATGGTCTCGAAGTACCCATCTACTGTCTCACTGGGGAGAGGGGCCAAGGTGATGTAGGACTCCTTCACCTCCGCCTGCTTCAAGTAGCGCACGTAGATCCCCACACAGGCCTGGTCGGAGCAGTCCGAGCAGCTGTCCAACAGCAGGCTCACACACGGGGAGCTCCGAATGTCTCTGAGGATCTCCTTCTTCAGGGTCTCGGAGATATACTTGATGAACTGTGTGCAGGCAGTGCGATTCCGGTACTTGCCCAATAGCGCGGTGCCGGTGTTGTGGAGGAGTTGCAAGACCTTCCCAAAGTCATTCAGAGGCCTGGAGTGGTAGGCAATGGAGTAGGCGGCATTGAAGAGGTGCTCCATGTTGGCCACGAGGTCGCTGGAGATCTCCGGAGTGAGAGTAGGCTGAGGGCTGTCACCTCCGACCTCCACGGTGTTGACACACAGTTTGTGTGCCTTACTGACCTCATGGTATCTCAGAGTTTCCACTTTAAAAGGCCCAGTGTAACCCTGGACCAAGCGAGATGACTTATCGTGGATTGTTGGTCTCTCTCTGCAAACAGAGCAGAACAGCTTGGTCTCCTTGGAGTCCAATACTAACCAGGGGAACTGCCCAAACCATGACCTCTGAATGGAACGGGGCCTGTACGTCCTCTTGACTCTCCCAGGTCCGCCCACTTTTCCTCCACACAGGCTGGAAGGACAGTGAGAGGGACATGTCTCCACGGAGGCTGGAAGTGAGGTGGGATCTGCAGCTGAGGCCTGGGTTTGGATGTCGGCTTCTCTCACTGCCACAGTCTTCTTTTTCCCTTTGAAAAAAAATTAAATTAATTTGGTTTGCTGTTCCAAACTCTGGTCTACCAGCAAAGGCACCTGCACTGAGTAAGACACCAAAGCAGAGAAGCCAAACACAGTCTCTCCTAGAGGTCAATGCCAGCTTCTACAAGCCCTTCCCAGCACTACGAGTGAAGGCCAACCTGGCTCCCAAACAGAAAGAGCATACCCTTGTTTGTTTACTCACTGGCTACCCCAGGGCTGTGAGACACCAGAGGCTGATGAACTTAATCAGCCATCCTTGGCCACAGACATTATTAGATAAACAGGCAACTTCAATCTTGTGAAGCTTCGCCAGGTTAAATCCAAGCGTCTGCATCCTCTTGTGAGTCTCAGAAAGGAGGTTAAGACTCACACAGAGTGGCTATTGGCCAGTGAGCTATGGACCAGGATGAGTAAAACATGGAGTTCTCACTGGCCACAGAGCTGTTGCTGCTCCCCAGGAGGAGAGAAGAGAGGGTCGCTCAGACAGACAGGTCCATCCCATGGCTGTCCAGTGTCTCTCATTTACCTCCCCCAGCATGGCCACAGCTATCAGCACCTCTACCTGTCAGAGGACCTTATTTCTTCTGTACTGCCCCAGCGGCCTAGACTGTTCTACAGTCTCAGACAGGGCTAGCTCCTTATTCATCTTTGTCTGCCTGTGGCCTAGGAACATCATCGGTCCAGGATAAGCATGGCTGAACTCATGTAGTGTGGCTTCCTGTGCTACATGTGTCCAGGCTTGTACAGTTTAGAACTCGATGAGGCCAGACTCACCTAGGGAGCGACTTCTCCCTGACTGTAGCCCATTGGGGTTCTTGATCCAGGGTGTGGATCTCCGTTTCAGTTTTGTGATCAAATCTGGCTTGGCATCAGGTGGCTCTATTGTGGAAATGAAGATTCATAAAGTCACCAGGCTGGCAGGGCACATAGTCCACCACAGGCTAGACCTGGTCCTACAATACGCAGAGATGACTGGATTCAGTGCTTCGTAAAGGCCAGTTAGGGGGACAGACTTAGAGCATACTCATCTGAATGCCAAAATAAGAGGCCAGGGAAGATTGCAATTCTTAGCCAGGATAGACTACTTCTAAGACCAGCCATGGGAACCAAGAGCCAGGGAGATACTTCCAGAAGGGAAGTAGGGAAAAGAAACAAAGAATAAAAGAGGAGAAAGATGCAGGGATGTAGCACAAAGCCCTTTACAAGAGGCTGAAGTTGCCATCAACTGACTGTTTGAGTCCAGCCCCCACAGAACCGCAGCTGGCTTTTGTGCAGGTGGCTAGCTAGCTGCGTATATCTGAATGAAGAACCTTTGAAGATACCTGCTATCTGCAATGGACCCTGAAAGAGGGTTAGGAGAGTTACACACTACTCTTTACTTAGCTCAGGGCATGCAGAAAAACTGTTACATTGTTTAATGTCAAGTCCATTTGTATGTCTGTGAAAGTGTGCAGGAATGGGTCGGCAAGATGGCTCAGTGGGTAAAGGTGCTTGCCACTAAGCCTGATGACCTGAGTTCAAATTCCCCAGGAACCACACAGTGATAGGAGAGAAATTACTCCCACAAGCTGTTCTCTGGCCTGTACATATATGCCAGTGGCATACATATGCCCCTCCCAACACACACAGAAGTAACTGGTAGTTTTAGATGATTCTGGGAGAAACTAAAGGACAGTTTATCCTTTGGAGCACTTGAATATTCGCGTTGCAGGACATGGGTATCTGTGTGTATCGCATGTCTACTCTTAATAAACACAAAGTAGGTAAATGATTACAGCGTGGCACACTGAAGAACAGCTGTCCTTCTTGAAACAGCTTTAGAAGATAAAGAATAACTAGAAGCACAGACCCAGGGGAACACCATGCTAGACACACCCGGAGACAGGCACCCCAGGGAAACACCATGCTAGACACACCCGGAGACAGGCACCCCAGGGAAACACCATGCTAGACACACCCGGAGACAGGCACCCCAGGGAAACACCATGCTAGACACACCCAGGGCCAGGCACCTCAGGGGAGGCTGGCGGTCTGCAGCACACAACCTCAGGAAGGACCCGGCAGGCCTGCTCAGAGATCCAAGAAGCCCTCGCAGCTCTTCACGGAACCAGGGAAACAGCACCATGGCAGGGGAAGAAGGACAGGCTGAGCACACTGGAAAACAATCCAAGAGCAGCCCCCAGGACACTGAGGAGTGAAGGGGAGCAGTGTTTATAACAAACTGAATTTCGTTCATAGGCTCGGCGTTACAGCCGCACACCAAGCACGCCGGCTGGGGACCCTCTGCAGCAGTGACAGACAGAGTGTGTGTGGGGTGTGTGTGTGTGTGTGTGCGCGCGGGGGGGGGGGTGTGCATGCGCATGTATGCGCATAGGTGTATATGTTTGTGAACTGGAACTGTCCTCCCTTTCCCTTCACACACCAACATATCCTGAGTTTTGTAGTATCTTCTATGACACATTCAAATTACAGTTGGTCCTTACAGCATTACCTACCGTAATGATTGTACAGAGCTTCCTGGTGGCATTTAAGGCCTTTACATAATTTTTAAAATTTTATTTAGTATTATTATAAACAACCATCATTATTACTACTACTATTACTATTACTATTATTATTATTAATTATTATTTGGTTTTCTGAGACAGGATCTCTCCATGTAGCCCTAGCTGTACTGGAATCCACTATGTAGACAAGGCTGGCCTCAGACTCACAGAGACCTATCTGCTTCTGCCTCTCAGGGGCTTGGATTAAAGGCATATGCTACCATGTGCAGCAAGGTTCTGTTTTTAAATAGGAATGAACTTAGAAAACAATAGTTTAAGAACAGTCTCCTATGTGAAAACGAGAGACTAAAACAAGCAGGGGAAAGTACTAGATGTAGAGACACTGCAGGGAGCAACATGTAACTTTAAAATAGGAACTAAGAATTAATACTGAGGGGCTGGGATAGGGTGACCAAGTTCAGGTCCCCACACCCACGCTAGTGGCTCATAACTGCCCCTTGTCCAGCTCTGGGAGATATGACTTTCTTCTGATCTCCGTGGCACCCTACACACACGACAGACATGCATAAACATACACATAAATAAAAACAATCTTTTAAAACGTTTTTATTCACTGGTATGTACGGTTGTTTTGTCTGCACATCTGTCTGTGCACCATGTGTGCACCTGTCCTCAGAGCCCTTAGGACTGGAGTCACAGAAGTGTGAGCCACCATGGAGATGCTGGGAATCAAACCCAGGTCCTCTGGAAGAGCAGCCATTAACCCTGAGCCCTCTCTTCAGTCCCAAAATTAATATTTTTAAAAATAAAGGACTTTAAGAAAAAGAACTAATATTGACAGTAAGAAGAGCCATGATGGTACTGCAGGAAAGAAAAAAGAGAGCTCAGAAACAATAGCAAAACCAGAAAATTCACCCCCAAAAACCTGAATTGTTAGGAAGTAAAATAAAGACATCTATCTGAAAGTTGTAAAAAATAAAAGGCAGAAAATAGAGAAAAAGAAGCAAAACAGAGTCTAAGTCTAGGAAATATCTGCTAACAGAAGAGTTTTGAGGAAAAAAAGGAAAAAGAAAAAAGACTGAGGAAACCACAGGAGGCCATTTTCCCCAGCTACGAAGTTGGGGCAGGGAGCCACAGAGCAAACGGTAACACCCCCTGGAGCATATGATGAAATACATTGGAACACTAGAATAGATTCTCAAAAGGTAATTATCGCATTTGATTATGCACATGTCTGTGTGCAGGTATATGCACATGAGTGACCAGAGGCGTCAGGTGCCCCAGGCTGGAGTTACAGGCAGTTGTGAGCTGCCAGATGTGGGTGCTGAGAACTAAGCAAGAGTTCTCTGCAAGAGCAGTTCATGGTAGCTGCTGAGCCGTCTTTCCAGCTCCCCACTGGGACAGATTTTAAAGCTCTCAGAGGTGAAATACTACACCATGCTTGAAGAATTAGGAATAAGCAGAGTATTCGATTTCCCAGCAACGGCGGTAAACACTCAACAGAACGACGCTTTCAAACCGCGCTAAGGAAATGGCTCCCATCTGGACTCCTGTGTCCATCAAGTCACCACTCAACAGGGTGGGCGCCAGGAAGGCACCTGCAGGGTCTTACAAAGAAGCTTTTGCATTGACCATTTGTTAGGAAGCTGCCAGAAGATGCATCTGCTAAAACACCCACGAAACAGAGAGATCCAGGAGGTAGGAAAGCAGGAAAGCGACAAAGGAAGCCCTGAGCCACAGCTGCACGGCAGGCCTAGTAACTGGTTGCTTAACTCGTCTAGATGGAGCAGGAGAGAGGAAGGTCGAGAGCGCCCAGGAAAAGAATGAAAGTCAATAGATCTCAGGATGTTTGCCCATAGGGAAAACATCACGTTTTTTTCTCTCTCTCTCTCTTTTTTTTTTCTTTCTGTTTTTCGAGACAGGGTTTCTCTGTAGCTTTGGAGCCTGTCCGGGAGCTAGATCTTATAGACTAGGCTGGCCTCTAACTCACAGAGACCTGCCTGCCTCTGCCTCCCGAGTGCTGGGATTAAAGGCGTGCGCCACCACCACCCCACATGTGTTTCTTAACTCCACAGGAGAGTTTGGAAAGAATCAGAGGGAGTACAAAAAAAAATTAACCAAATAAAAAATATGAAAAAAATCCCACTTCCAGAGTGAAAAAATTCTACAGTGAAGGACACAGCAGAGTATAGCACTCAGCAGTAAATAATACATAAACACAATCAGGCAAGTAACTTACACAGATGTGACCACAAAAGCGTCTATACCTGTTCAGAGAGGATGGAGGAGAGAAGTGGACCTGCGTTGGCGTAAGAGCCCATGTCTTCATCCTCCACAGTACGAATCACTAGGTAACATCTAAAATTAAACCAGGAAGAGCAGTGAACACATGCAATAAGGTGCCTAAGTATGACGCTGTCTGCCTATTTGGGCTGAAGGCATCAAATAGGAGGCACCAGGGCCAGGAAGATGGCTCAGCAGGTGTGAGTATTTCATCAGTCATGGCAACCTGGCTTCAATTCCTGGGGCCTATAGTGGAATGGGAGACACAAACTCCCACAAGCTGTCCTCTGACTGACAGGCATGCACCTACATACATGCACACACGTACAATAAATAAATATAATTCTAAAAGAGTTTAAATGGAGTTTCGTTGTCTATAACGGGGCAACAAGGCCCCGACTAGATACCACAGTCTGATAAAAAATCCAGTGCTAGAAATGGGTTAGATCTTTTGGGGTTGGCTAGTGAGGTACCATAGATTCCCCCAAACATTATAGGCTATTGCCAGTGATAATGGCTACCTTCTAGAACTTGACGGTGAGACCCTACAGCTGAAGACGCTACTTGAACTGAGTCCTAGAACATGGAGAAATCAAGCTGGTACTGACCTAGAAGCTTCATTCCTATTGGTTAGCGCTCATAGTGCTGGCCGGTGCTTTGCATGCTGCTGCCGAGAGAAAAGGAATCACAAGTCTCACCCACTTGTGAACCCTGCAAGCTACAATAACGCCTGGCCTGGCAAGACATGCCCACTTGTGCAACCGCAGGACCAATGTCATGGGAGTAACCAACCACTTTCTGACTAGATTTAACGCTAGTTCCGTAAGATAGAAGCTATACCTGACATCATTACTGAGGCCAAGAACCTGTGGCCAGACAGGTCATAGGTCCTGGGGTGGGGGGCACCTACTATCATTCTAAGGGGACATAGTATTTAAGGAATTGCTAATGACTTATCATAACATTGATTAGAGCACCTCTCAACCCTCATCAGGGAAGCTTCTTCAGCAGATGGCAATTAACAGAGACCCACAACTGTGAAGGTGCAGAGAATAACAGACTGTGGATTCTTAGCCCTAAATGGGACATCTGTATCATCCACCCCCTCCCAAGGCTCAGGGGTCTTTGCAGAAGAGGGGGCGGAAAGAGCATAATAACCAGCGTTTTCTGGATACAACAGGGCAGCTGCATCTATGAGCCAAGAGTAGTTGAGACATCATGTGCACAAGGCCTTTGCAAGCTCCAAGCACTGGGCGGGGAGGTGGGCACAGAATCCCACCCCTTCGGCAATTGGTGGCTGCTGGGAGAGGGGGAGTCGGCTCAAGGGTGTAGTCCCTGGTAGGCTGACCATGCTCAAATGAATGGCCATACATCCAAGAGCATAAATTGGACTCAGTGAGTAGTTTTTTTTTTTTAAATGACACAAAGTTGGGTGGGTAAGGAAGAGGGTGTGGATCTGGGAGGAGTTGGAGGACAGGGGTGAATACAACATATTGTACAATATTATCAAATAACCATGTTTTTAAATGAGGTACCTGCCATCTACCATTCAAGTAGGATCGTGGCACAAACACAGAGAGCAGACGGTGCTGCCACTGACCTGTGAAGAAGCAAAGTGTGGACACTGCAGAGGTCAGGAAGCAGGTGCTGAAGATGTGTGTGGGAAAGCTGTCAATGGGTTGTGATGAGTCCCTCCTCCTACCATAGGGAAAGTGGGAATGGACCACCCCTCTCCCTGCAGCTGTGTGGCTTGTCATAGGAACAACTGCGGGTGCAGCTTGGTCAATAAACTACAAGAAAACCAAGCCCTGAGCTCCACAACCACAAAAAGGATTCTGCCACCAGCGGAAATGAGCTTGCAGCCCTTTCTCCCCAGGTCCTCTCAGGCAAAGTCTCTGGGCCAGTAATCCTTGGTTCTGGGTCTATGAGAAGCAAAGCAGGGAGCCCAGCTGAGCTTAGTTGGCCTCCTGACCTGGAGAACTTCAACACAATAAAGATTTCTGATCCTTCTTGGCTACTCTCATTCCTAGGGTGGTAGGGTCCACCCCACAAAAAAAACAGATCTAAAAGAATCTTTGTGGCTTGTTTTTCACCCCCTAGCTCCAGGCTGCCCTAACCTGAAGGCACAGGCCTGTGACCAGCTCTGGAGAAGCTGGCCCTCTGGCTTTCCCTTGGCCATTCTAATATCCCTGCTTATCTCCTGGAGAGATCTGCCCTCTGTTCTGGTTTCCACTTAGTGATACAACTTCTCCCCAAACTATCTAGGTCTGGCTGTGGTTAAGAATCTCTTTCAGGGCCGGGCGGTGGTGGCTCACGCCTGTAATCCCAGCACTCGGCAGAGGCAGGCGGATCTCTGTGAGTTCGAGGCCAGCCTGGTCTACCAAGGGAGTTCCAGGACAGGCTCCAAAGCTACAGAGGAAACCTGTCTCGAAAAACAAAGAGAAATAATTAAAGGGAGTATTCCTCTCTTGGAGCTCTGCCCACA
>NW_004949116.1:5767392-5768892 GCF_000317375.1 Microtus ochrogaster
TCTCCTCCCCCCCTCTTCTTTTCTTTCCTTCACAGAGTCTCAGGCTGGCCTTTCAAATCCTTGATCCTTCTGCCTCAGCTACCCGAGTCCTGGGATTACAGGCATGCACCACTATGCCCAATGACAAATTTTAGCTGCTTAACAGTTAAATGTAAATTAGATTTCTAGAAGGTTTTTGGCAGGAAGCAAGAGACCTCATCAAACATGATCAAAGTGTGAAAACAGAATGTAAAAACATGAAATAATAGAACAGTTGGATAGTCTGAAGAGTGACAAACAACATAGTTCTAAATGAGTGAATCCAAAAATGAAAGACTAACAGGACACACTGAAAGCAAAACAGGCTGAAGACAGAACTCAAAGACAGAGCACATGCCTAGCGTGCAGGGGCGCTGGGTTCTGCCCCAAAAGCCATGAAAAATCAAAATGGGATCAAGCCCTCTTCCCTGTAAGAAGATGACTATCCGCTGTCCATTTAGGACTGTTGGAATGGCCAGGAACTGTGACAGGTGAGTGGCTAAAACCAGAAGTCTATGTCTGCTGAGAAGCTCTGAGCCATCCAACTGCTAAATAGATGGAAATTGATATTAAACTTGATAGCATCGAACTGAGATTTCTGTCTGAAACCCAGTCAAGGACTGGGGTTGAAGCTCAGTGGTTGTACTGGATGGTTTTATGTTAACTTGGCACAGGCTAGAGTCATCAGAAAGGAGGAGCCCCAACAGAGAAACCACCTCCATAAGACAGGGCTGTAGGCAACCCTGTAGGGCATTTTCTTAATTAGTGATTGATGGGGAGGGCCCAGTCCACTGTGGTTGGTGCCATCCCTGAGTTGGAGGTCCCCAGTTCTATAAGAATGCAGGCAGAATAAGCCAGGAGGTACAAGGCATTAAGAAGCACGCTCCTGCCTCTAGGTTCCTGCCCTACTTGAGTTCCTGTCTTGATTCCCTTTGATGGTGAACTGTGATGTGGAAACATGAATCGAATAAACCCCTTCCTCCCCAAGGTGCTTTGGTCATAGTGTTTCATTACAGCAACAGTAACCCTAAGACAGTGGTTGTCTCAGTTAGGGTTTTATTGCTGTGAGGAGAACCCATGATCACAGCAACTCTTATAAAGGAAAGCATTTAGTTGGGGCTGGCTTACAGTTAAGACTTTTAGTCCATTATCATCACGAATGGAAGCGCAGACATGGTGCTGGAGAGGGGCTGCGAGTTCTACATCTGGATTGGCGGCAACAGGAAGAGAGGGACACTGGCTCTGGCTTAAGCATCTGAAACCTCAAAGCCCACTCTCAGTGACACTCTGCTTCCAACAAGGCCACACCTCCTAACAGTGCCGCTCCCTGTGAGCCATGGGGGCCATTTCCTTTCAGGCCACCACAGCGGTGAAGCAGCTGCTTAGAATGAGCAAGGCCCTCAGTGCCATCCTTAGCACTGCAGAGCAAAATAAAAGTCAGACTCAAGAATAACAAACTCAGAGAGATGGCTCAGTGGTTAA
>NW_004949116.1:5770047-5787765 GCF_000317375.1 Microtus ochrogaster
GACATCATCCACTTCTCACCAAGGTGACAAAAACAACAGTGATCATGCAGGGACAGTGTGAAAGACCAACTGTTAGCTACAGCAAACTAAAAGGCTGGCTGGCATCGTCTGCTGTTTGACCCTTTAAATGACCTTACCTTATGCATGGCCATCATTTTAGTACCAATATGATGAACAAAAATGTTTCAACTCAAAGAAAGGGAGTCCACCTAGTAACCGACAAAAAAATAAGGATTTTATCCAAGTCCAAAGTACATTCAGTAGACAGGGCAGTAGGATTCACTTTGGACATTTACCAGATAAATGACTGCCGCTGGGTTCTCTCATAAGGAAAATATTACTGCCTACTCGCAGAATTGGTTTAAATATCTCATCAAATACACAGAAGACTTTCAACATAGGACCAGCCCTTGGCAGATATTCAGGCCATAGCAAAAGCCACTGCTGCCATTTCCAGACATAAGAATAAAAATAATAAAAAAAAATTACCAAAGGAAAACTATGAAGCAAGGCTAAGTATGCAGATCATAGTATTTTGAATAAGATACAAGAAACAGATCTCAAAATTTAAAAAAAAAAATGCAAGATTATCTGGAAGCAAACTGCCTTCCTACTGAAGGCTACTTTAAAAAAAGAAAACCAAGCTTTTCAAGTGGGTATGCAATTGTTTTATTTATTTAAGGTCTTACTCTGTAACCCTGGGTGATCTGGAATTCTCTGACCTCACATGACCTCAAACTCACAGTGAGCCTCCTGCCTCCGTTCCCTGCCCAGCTTGCATGCAATATTTGCAAATGAATTTCCCCCTGCATTTTGCTTTCTAGCTGTACAGTAGTGGTGTTGATGTTCTGAAAGCACACCACATTCACAGGCACCCAGATCTTGGGGACACACACACGTTCTCCATCACCATAAAATGATTACTTAAGTAACTTCTGGACTATCTGGGGAACCATTTAAGTGCTGAAAACAACTGGATTGGTGTACTGCAGAGGTAGAACATTTACCCAGCACATACAAGGCCCTGGATTCAAACTTCTGCACCACACACGTGTGAATAATTATGGAATTATGAATAATAATAAAAATAAGTATATAGAACTATGTTAGAAAGTGGAGCTAGAGAGATGGCTCAGTGGTTAAGAGCACTGTCTACTCTTCCAGAGAACCCAGGTTCAATTCCCAGCACTCACAAGGCAGCTCACAACCATCTGTTACTCCAGTTCTATGGGATCTAATGCTCTCCTCTGGTCTCAGCACTGCACACACAAGGGGCACAGATACACAGGCAGACAAAACACTCATACACACTAAAAAATAAAACAAAAAGGGTATGTTAGAAAGTAATCAGATTATAGCTGGAGTGTAAACAAAGGGGCACGTCCCTCATCAGAGCCATAAGGGTCTGGATTTCCCATTCTAGTGAAGTCATCCCCGAGCAGAAGTTATGAGAGCTGCCGCTGCAGTTCCTGCACGTGCACAGCGGCTTGCTCTGCAACTCCTGCTGCAGTGCACACCAGTGCGACTATGAAGCACCAGCTCTAGCACAGCTGTCTCCACATCTGAGGTGTCTTCACTAAGATGCCAAGTGAAGAGTGAGACACAACACTCTGCTACCCTCCTAACTCTCACAGGCCTGCTGACATTACTGCCAGGGCAGGTGCTGCACCTGGAAAAGATGGAAGAGCCTCAGGCGTTAAGATGGAGTGGGAACCTGAGAAGCCCATTTATCTTTAGGCTTGGCTCATGTTGGTCCCCTTCTCCGTCCTGTCTGGGTACCCTTCCTCCATCCAGGGGACCTGGATTGTGGCCCTCATAATACGTCTCTGAAGACTTTCTGCGTCCTCCCTCCTACACCCATATTTCTCTGCCCCACTTCAGTAGCCCCAGGGTACTCTTCCAGAATTCTCCTATGGAACTCAGATGTTTCACAGTTTCCTTCAAACACCTGCTGATGCCACAGGGCCACTAGTCCCTAAAGGCCCCATAGCACCCAGCAAGTACTGGATATCGGACTAACTTGAGTGAAGGACAGGTGGAGAGACGGACAGGAAGACAGATGAAGAGGTGACCCAAAGCTGGCAATGTTCTGAGAGAAGATAGGCTCACTCTCTGCCCACGAGGAGTGGGTGAAACTGGAAGGAGGCCACAGTGCGCAGAGGCCCCTGCGTCAAGACAGTGTGTATAAAGCTGACGGAGAGCTTTACCCAGGGATGCCAGCAGCTCGTAGTTCATTCGCATCACATCTCTGTAGAGCTCCTTCTGCTGCCTGTCCAGCAGTCCCCACTCCTCCCGAGTGAAGTACACCACCACATCCTCAAACGCTGCAGGGAGCTCCTCGAGTGCCCTGGACGCCTTTAGCTGCTCACTGTCCGGAGGTTCCTGCAACACAGAGCAGCACTCAGCCTCCTGCTGGAATGAGAGAGACATGAGGCAGTCTTCTGAGGACACCTTCCTTCTGGGGATCCTACCAAGCCGCCCAGGGATGAATTCCCTGATGAAATTGATCAAATCTATGAGCTCCAGGTAGAACATAAACCAAACTAGCTCAGTCAGATCCAAGGTTCTTTAGGAAAGAGAGAAACTCACAGAACAGCACCTCTGACTGCATGCTGTCACTTGGAGCCCCATGGTCACCGGATACCCACTATGGTTATAGAGAGGACTGTCTGCCTCCAAGGACTACCAATAGGATGAGAAGGAAGTGGAGTTAACAAGAACCAATGGTGCTTCTAACTAAAGAGGGCTTTATGCACACCGCGCTGCTAGAATCCTGAGACTCTAAAGGTCAGACCTGTTATTACCTCCTAACACTAAAAAACAAGAAGAGAAGTTTTGCTCTTTCTCAGGATTCTGAAAAAAAATCTGCTACCCAGTAGAAGACTCCTGTGATGTTATCTGTGAGGAATATCTGAGCAACCCACTGACTCCTGACCACCAATGGTTTACTACGAACTTCTACTTGCTTGTGACAGTTGAGAGCTACAGAAAATTCAAGCCACTCAAAGAGCCCAGTGAACAGTTTCCTTAGCTACCGACTCTCCAGGAAATTGGGTAATCGTGAAATAAATACCAGGTAAACATTATCTACTGGGGTTCAGCAGAGCTGTACCAAATGGAAGGAAAGTACCAGGCTGGTCACCAGGGCTCTCGGGAAAGGCCAATGCTGACCACATCAGCTTGTGGATTCTGGACTCCATGAGGTCACTTTTTTCTGAATCTCAGTTTTTTCTCAATGTGGTGAATTTAGCAACGCTTGCTCTACCAGCTCGGGGTAACCTTAGACACAGCTCATCCCACAGCACCTGTGAAAACTCTGTGATGTTAAAAGATACTGAACATCACAACACGGTCTATGCTCAGTTAGTGATGGTGGCCATTGCTTGCATTCTGGAGCTGTTCTGAATGCTGAATAAAAATCATCATCCCTTGTATGAAAAGTTAGGACGCTCTCTCTGTACCATAGATTAGGCTTTGCTATCCATAAAACAGAAGCTAGCCCAGCAGCTGTCCCAGTTAAATGAGTTAATACCTGTAAAGCATTTAAAGCAATACCTAGCACACTAAAATAATGTGAGTTGGGGCTGGAGAGATAGCTCGGTGGTTAAGAGCACTTGCTGCTCTTCCAGAGAACCTGGGTTCAATTCCCAGCACCCACATGGCAGCTCCCAACACTTATGACTCCAGTTCCAGGGGATCTGATGCCCTCTTCTGGCTTCCACAGGTACCGCACACATGTGATGTACAAATAAGGGCAGACAGACATTCATATACATAAAATAAAAATAATATCAAAAAACAGAAAAACATGTGTGCCCTGGTGACCCTATGATGTCAGTGCTGAATATCACTACTGTTCTTTTTTCTACCATCATTTTGCAATTTATGTCACTTTCAGCATGGAATCTTCTCTGAGGCACAGCAATCAATAACCTATTACCTGGCTGCAGAATTCAATTGTGTCTTTATATAAAGTGCTGCTATTTGAGGGACTGAGGATGTCACTGCCAGTTTCCTTTCGCCTCAAATCTGACATGCAGTCTAGATGCAAAGCAGGGACGGCTCCACTCCCTGGAGGGTCCTCTAGTTCAGTTCCTGGGCTTGACTGGAGCTCAGCTAGGCCATCAAAGTCTCCCAGGGGCCCTGGAGGGTAGAAGGTGGGATATTCTGCGGTGAAGAGGTGTTCAGGACTGGCCGGGATATCTGCAGAACTCTCCCTGAGACTCTGAAGGTGGGCTGCCCAGATGGGGTCCTTGGCAGCCAGGGCATTGACACAGAACAGATGGGCCTTGCTCCTGGCATGGTATTTGAGAGTTTCCACCTTGAATGGTCCTGTGACGCCTTCTAGTAATCTTGACCTTCTATCCCTGACTGATGAGTATTCTCGGCAGACAGCACAAAACAGAACCGTCTGTTCCTCATTCATGACCAACCACGGAAACTGGGTGAACCACAACTTCTGGATAGAACGGGGCTCTGGGAGGTTCTTGTTTCTTCCTGTCCAGTCTTCCTCTGCACTGAAGTGGGCAAGGCAAGCTTTCTTTTGAGGTGGTAGGTACAGTTCTTTCTCTCGGGTGGAATCCTGCACATCCACGCAGTTCATGTGTGTTTTTCCTTTCAAGGAAAAGATAAATGAAATTTGAAATACTATGGTCTGAGAGCCATCAAGCATACAAGTGATATGAGGACACTCAGTCTAACACGATGATACCCCTTCTTCCATACTTACTCTTAAGAATTATCATAACTGGATTTTTGGCATTCATTCACCTGACTCCTCATACCTACCTTGCTTCACCAGCAGGGAATCAAATAGGCATGTTTTAAGCCAACGTCTCATTTAAAAAAACATTAAAAGGTAGATAGAGACACTGGACCAAATGGACATCGCTGCGCTCTGATCAAGGCCACCCCAGACAGTGGCCCTTTCCTGGGTTCAGAGCTCACTTAGTATAAAACTGAGGACATGGCAACACAGGGTTAAAGAGATGGAGGAACCAGACTGCAGCGGTCACTCTGGAGGAACTTCCTTCTGAGGTAGGCCTGACAGAGAGGCCCTTGCATTCTGCTGAGTACCTAAGCCAAGACAGCCACCTATCCCCGGGCATAGCTGCAGTTCCCAGATCGGTAAACTGTAAGCCACATCGGAATAGAACTGTCTCCTCATCTGCAGGGACTGTGCACCAGGCTCCTGGCAGATAGATGCCTGGGCCGTGGAGGGGCCCAGCCTATGTTCTGTATTTTTTCCATCTATACATGAGAGTGATAACGTTTTCATTCACAAACTAGACACAGTAAGCAAACAGCAATGACAAACTAGAACGTGATAATATTGTGATTCAAGTTACAAACATGCGGTCTCTCCTCTTTAAACACCTTGCTGCACTCCATTAACTGTGGTTGACAGTGGTTATCTAAAACCATGGGGAGATCAGCAATAAAGAGGGTGCACATTGCAGATAAATGGGGCTATTAGAGTTCTATTTGGTGATGCAGATACTGAGTTCAGGGCTCAGTGCCCCTCTACTACACCACAGCCTTTCAGGGTTCAAACCACTCATGGCCTTACGAAGACTTTTCTTCTTCAAACTGAACTAGAAGTTTCTTTCTTTACAGAAATGAAACCGATTAACTAATTCCCTGGTGCTGCTCCTCAGCCATCAACCTGAGCTTCAGCGGTCAGTGGCCAAGGGCTCTTTTTTGTCCAGTCTAAAACATTGAGCAGGAAGTCACTAACCATCAGGAGCCCCAAATGAAGAGCCGCGCAGGGAGACACAAGGAAACACATGGGCCCTGTGTTCCTTAGCAGCAGTCCAGAGGTGCCTGAGGTCTATTTGAGGAAACCACAAGGACAGTGAACTCTGTGGCTCTGACTCCCACAGGAGAGTGAGCTCAGCTCTGGGTTCTCACAGGGGGAACTGGGTTAACTCTGTCATCTCCTGAAACAGAGAAGCCACCCTCAGGACTCAGCACACAGCCACTCACTCACTGTTTCATTCACTCGGTGACAACTTCAGAACTGCTGTGTGCCAGGCACTGCTCCAGACACTGAAAATACAGCGGGAAGTAAGACAGTCCCACCTCCTTGGAGTCTGCAGGATAAACAAACACTTGCTGCATGGCAGAAATCAACGGAGGGGGCAAAGTTCAAGGGTGGGGCAGGGGTGTGTGTTCAGACAAGATGACACCTGTGGGGTCCAGGCAGACACAGGGTGAGGCTGTCTCCTAGTATCCCCACTCTGCTCCTTGTCAGTAGCCTCCACACCCAGACCACACTCGCCAGGATGATGGCTCAGGGGACACCTCTGGCCCTGGATGTTGCCCAGCTATGGCTCAGTCCCTTGTCTAAACTCATGGAACAGCTTAGGATCAGCAGCAACCAGGCCAGAGTTGGGAACAGTGAAAAGCCATGAGGGCCTGGCTCCAAGGAGGGGCTCTGCCTGGAACATTCTCCATGTTGTGAGACTGTGGGTAGTAAAGGAAAGTGAGAATTAGGTGGGCTGGCTTAGGGGTTTAGAAACTCTGCTGTCTGTGAGACCCACTAAAAGAACGGGGGAGCAGGCAAAATCAAGGAGGGGCAGAGACAAAGCTAAAATGGCATTAAATTGTCAGTTCACAGGCCTGAAGAGACAGCTCAGTGCTGATCACTGGCTGAGCCAGAGGACCCTGGTTCAGTTCCTAACACCCACATGGCCATTCACAACCATCTGTAACTCTAGTTCCAGAGGATCTAACACTGTCTTCCAGCCTCCACGGACACCTGGCACACACATGGCATACAGACATACATGCAGGCCAAGCCCCCCTCCCCATAATAATAAAAGTAAACAGAAGGCAGTCATGTTGGACATAGACCCAGCACTGACACATGATCCCTCTTGCCAAGAGATGCCAGAAAGTTATACTTGTACACAAAAACTCCCTGTGGCTCCGTGTTGGCAACTTCAACACTTCGTAGACACCCCAAACTAAAATAGCAAAAGCTGGAATGGCAAAGCAAAGTGCAACAGAGCCCCCACTGTGAGCCAACGCTGGCCTGCGAGCGACTGCTTTGCAACCTGAAGTTTCAGAGTCTTGGTGACTTTCAACTTTATACAACAGGCATAGAGAAAGGACCCAACCTAGCTACAATTCCACCACCACCCACAGAACGTTGAGGTCACAGCTGCCATGCCTTCATCCAACAAACACAAGTTAATTACCCTCACCCAAAGGCCCAGGGCCACGGGGACTAGGGGTATACTTCGGTTGGCACGGTGCTCACCTAGAAAGCTCTAGGCTCTGAGTTCAATCCCAGCACTTGGGGAGGCAAAGGCAGGAAGAAATTCAAGGTCATTTGAGGCTTTTTGGGAATTTGAGGCTAGCCTGAGCTACATGAGACTATCAGACTCTGCCGTTTTCCAGACAGCCTAGCATTTGCACTGCACTAGGAGAGTGCCCTAAGCTAAAATACTCCGAAGACCGAGACCCTGTGAGTGCAGGTGGCTCTCTAAGAGTGTCAGAGTTTGCAGTATTGCAGGTTACAGGCTTCTGGACTATGGATACTCGATCTAGAATAGAACATATGTGTGCTCAAACATTTTGAACACAATTACTTCCGTCCTTGGTATAGAACGTAAGACAAAAAACAGAGAAAAGTATATTTAAAAACTAAAACAGAAAAGATGAAGAAAAACATTTGTACAAAGTTTCTCAGTTCGTTTTGTCTCATTAAATTGCCTTAAGGAGGGCTGGAGAGATGGCTCAGTGGTTAAGAGCACTGCCTGCTCTTCCAAAGGTCTTGAGTTCAATTCCCAGCAACCACATGATGGCTCACAACCATCTGTAATGAGATCTGGTGCCCTCTTCTGGCCTGCAGGCATACACACAAACAGGATAGTGTATACATAATAAATATTTTTTTTTAAAAAAAAAACTGCCTTAAGGAGAAAATCAAGGCCTACAAGGTCGAAAGCAACCGAGCATTGAGGTGTGGAACTGGAGAGAGAGAAGATTTGCAAAACCAGTGCTCTGACCACCACTATGGACTCCCACAGGGCCCGGGGGCTCCACAGATCCACAGGCTGTGGCTCACTCTGCACTGCGGAAACAGCCCAAAGCCTCAGGCCGCCTGACATTCTCTATCTGTCCTGCCCAGCCTAAAAAGAGGAGAAAAGGGCTGGGACTGAGGGATGGACAAAGGTTTCTAGAGATACCCAGAGAAACCACAGAATTGCAGAGAATTCCCCAGGACATCCTCACCCAGGTGCAGCGGGGATACTGATCGAGACTGGCGGTGGTAGACCTAGAGGTACCGTCAACTTGTCAGAAGCAGAAAAGTCCTTCAGGGGTGGACTCGGCAGCATCCATTCCTCCCGCAGCAGGTTCAGAGTGATGTCATCAAAGGTCACAGAAACCTGAAAGGAATATGAGCCCTGCTAAGTGAGTTCCTGAGACACGTCTTCCACACTGGCAGGCAGAGCTCCTATTCCACGAGTTTATGAGTATGTGGGTCACAGTGGGAAGCACTGTTGATGTACACACACAACCTGCAACCAATCTCTCCTGCCATGTGAGTGCAAGTGGCCGTGGGATAAAATCAGGAAGCTGCAGCCACTGAACAATCAGAGCCTTCTTTATGAGGCTGACACAAGAAGTCTATATTTTTACATTGTGTGTGTGTGTGTGTGTGTGTGTGTGTGTACGTGTACGTGTGGAGGGGGTGTGTATGTGAATGTGTAGCATAGAGATCAAAGTCAGGTGTCTTTCTCAATTGCTTCCCCTCATTAAAAAAAAATAAAAAAGCTTATATAATATTTATGCTTATGAGCGTTTTGCCTGCATGTATGTACATGTACAACACTAATGCCTAGTGCCTGGGAAAGTCAGAAGAGGGTGTCAGATCCCCTGGAACTGGAGTTATGGGTGGCTGTGACCCACCATATAGGTGCCAGGAACTGAACCTGAATTCTCTTCAAGAGCAACAAGTGTCCTTAACAGCACAGCCATCTCTCCAGGCCCCAGGCGGTTTTATGATCATTCCCACCATTGAAACAGAATTACTGTCATTTGGTATCTGACTTCCCAATGTTTTATCTATGAATATGTAAAAATGGAACATTTTTAAAAGCAGTTGTAGAAGCCAGCAAATGGCTTAGCAAGTAAAGGCACTTGTAGTCAAGCCTAATGACCTAAGATAAGTCTCCAGGTCCCAAATGGTAGAAGGAGAGTACCGACTCCTAATACACACACACACACACACACACACACACACACACACACACACACCATAATAAAGAATGAAACAGTAGTGAAGTGATATTATAAAACACTCGTTTATAACAAGCATTTGTGCTTACAGAGCTTTCCAAACGCTGCTACAAAGTGGACTCCATGAAAAGGAAGCAGTCAGACAGGAGGAGGCACATGCCAAGACGGAATAAGGGGGCTAGTGTGGAGAAGGAGAAGGGGGGGCAGGAACTGATCCCAGATGAACGCTGCATACCAGGATAGAGAGCAGTCTATCCCTATAGGTGCGGGTTAAAAAAATAAAAATTAAAAAAATATCTATGACCAAAGGATGTGGTAGAGCACACTTGCCCCGCAGCTGGAGGCTGCTGAAGAGCGACTGAGAGTCACAGTGGCATTTCATTTGTATTTTAATAAAGCCTGCCTGAAGATCAGAGTAAAACAGCCCCGCTGGTCATTCTTATAGACCAGCCAATGGTAACACACACCTTTAATCCCAGTAGCCACAATGGTTTGCCATAGAAACCGGACAGTGCCTGCCTTTAAATGCCAGCCCTAGAGGGGATTATAAAACGAGAGGAAACAGTTCTCAGTCTCAGTCTCATTCTGAGATTCCTGGAGGCAGGATCGCCATTTTGGACTAAGGTCGAGGTAAGAGCCTGTGACTGGTGCTTTTCTGATCTTCAGGTTGAACCCCAATTTTTATCTCTAAGTTGTTATTAATCGTGCTACAGAGAGTTGAAGGGCAGCCTGGCACATATAGTGAGACCCTATCTCTAAAAACAAAGCAACCAATCAAATGAAAAACTCAAACTCTTGTGGCCAGGGACACAAGGCTTGCGGTCCACGTTGCTTCCCCAGGCTGAGAAGGCACCATAATGAAGGCTGACGGTCCATCTCCTTAGTGGCACAATGAGGCAGAAACTGAATATGGAACGAAGTGTCTTTTCACTCAGAGTAATGCACAAATACCTGGCACCCCTCTTTTAAGCTGCATTGTGGCACCTTCTGCTTCTGGGCAACTGTACTATAATACCTCAAATCTGCCCCAATATGAGAAATGTCTTACCTATGTAGGATGCAAAGTGTATCTGAATATTCTATTTTAGCCGGTTCCCCTATTGAGCACCCAAACCCTCTCAACGTGAAGCTCAACTCTGCTCACTCTAGCTTACCTCCTCCCATCATTCAACCCGCTTGCATCTTCCCTCCCCCTACACCCCCAAACCTAGACCCCCAACTGTCCTTTTCTCCACCACTCGTTGTCTGTCCACCCATCGAGGTCTTATCCATCTCTTACAAGGGGCTTCCTTACAACTGGTCCCAGCGTGGTTCCTACCCTGACCCGGGAATGCCTCAGTTACCTTCTAGGGCCTGGCACCAGGAAACCTGTGCCTGACTGTTTATGTGATAAAACCCTTCCCAGATACCATTCCTCTCCATCATAGCATCACACAAAAGAATTTCATAGTCAATCACTTCATATTTTTCATTCAAAGCACATTTATTAAGTGTTCTTATACGGTGGCCGAACAGAGCCGAACAGAGACCTGCAGATATGGAAAGAGACTCAAAGTAACAAAACTGGACTGGAGTGAAAATGAGGCAGGATTGATCACTTCCCTGAGAAAAGACAGAGATGGCCAGGAAGCAACAGACACATCCATGAAGAGGCACACGTGCAGCCTCGTACACATGCCCAGGGCACCAGCAACACAATCTCCCAGGACAGCATGGTACACTAGACTGGGACCCAACACCCACCTGTACGAGCCACCCTTTCAGAAAACACTTACCCAGAGCATCCTAAATACCAGGTGTTGTCATAACTGGAGATGTTACAGGTAATGCCAAAAACATAAGCAAGTAAAAGAAATTCGTATAGAGACCAGGGTTGAGACAAAAACAAACAAACAAACAAACAAAATGCAGGATGACAAGTCTTTGACCTCTACCCATTATCCTACCAATGATCGGCAAGGTATCCGACCGCAATCCAAAAGCCCAAGATTGTTTTTGGCTAATAAATGCCACAAAATAACAACCAAGTGGTATTCTGGCAAAGAAACGAAGCCATCGCGAAAGGACTCCCCAATTTCATAGCTCTCTGCTCAGAATCTGAGTTCATATTCTCCCCAGGCCTTTGTTTTCGCTGGTTTGCTATGTATCTTTACTGTCAGGTGCTTTCAAGTTTCTCTCATTTTTGGATAATGTTCTCATCTCTCAGGGTAGAAAACACATGCACTTGGGGAGGGCTAAACCCTTTGGAGACACCCTACAATCCAGACTTGAATAAGGGAAAATTTCTGAGTCTTGAGATTTTCAATTAGTGTTTGGACCTGAAAAAAAAATTCCTTTGCTTTCTCCAAAATACCTATATTCCTCTCTCCTCTTTTATTAAAGGTCAAGGAAGACTAAAATAAGAGCTTGGAAATTTAACCTTAAATCACTAGTTCTAATCTTGATGTCATTTTTAATACTTCCCGTCCCTTTCCTCATCTGAATTTAAGTTCAACCTAACACAATCTGAAGATATTACCCAAGAGAAATGGCCATTCCTTTTAGTGTGCATGCCTGTGCGTTTTCAACAGTTTCTAGACTGGCCAAATAGTTTTCATTCCTTACAGATCCAACTGAGTTTGCCTTCACCCAGATTTTCTGTAGACCGCGAGATGTGGGAAATCTCTGTAGTTAGTGGACTGGGAGAAAGGGAGGATGGAAGAGATGCTTAAACAAAGAACTACGACTTTTTCATGACAGGATCCTTTCCAGATAAAAGTATGGCACCAAAATACCCTTCTCATCTTTCCTCTCTTCTGTGCCAACCTTTCTGGGCTCATCCAAGTTACTCAAGTGGAAATGACAGGACAGCTCTCTGTGGAACATGGCTCCTTCCTATGGATTCTGTACTCTAACATCTTGTCCAAAGCAAAGCTCAGAGTCCAAATGTTTATAAAATGGACACAAAGGAGGTGGAGAGGGACAAAAGGGAGAGAAAGTCTTGTAAGCACTTGTAAACGTTTGTTGAGAAAATTCCTTCCATGACCCCCCCCACGCCCAAATATTCAACAAGGGTTGCAAGAGCTGAGGATGTAGCTCAGTGGGTAGAGTCCTTGTCTACTGGGTCCAAGGCCCAGAGGCGATTCACAACACTCCTAGAGTGCACAGAAGAACTGGATGCAAAGAACGACGTAAAAGACCTTACTCTTTGGAAGCTGCCTGTCTCTCAGCCAGTGTGCCCACAATCCAGCAGCACGGACACCGTTCCTCGCTCCCGACCACTTTCCACCCTACCTCATGGCCCATCTCCAAAGCCTCTTCTTGCCCAAAGTCTTGAAGATTGCCGAGTGTGTTCTAAGCCATGCCCACATTCTTCATGAAGTAGATAAACTAGAAGTATGCAAGAAAATGCCAGAAGCTCTTTTTCCCTTTCTTGGGAAGGAAGAGCTAAGTAGCACCAGGGTCTCACGCCACTTCTCAGTCGCCCACCCTTTGACTTCCACTGGCGTCCTAGCCAGCCTCTATGCCTTATAAGCAAGGCCTCCTCCCTCCAAATGCCAAAAGCCAGGAAAGTAAACCAGAAACACTTTGGCATCACTATGCTTAGCTAGTCCCGCATCCCGGGACCACCGGCAGGGTGGCCACAAGCAGAGGTATGGCTGGCCCGAAGAGGGGTCGGAGAGTGGAGCAAGATAGGGATAGGAGGAGTAAATGTCTCCCGGCCAAGGAAGACGAGGCAGGCGGGAAAGCACTTTCCTGCAAGGCTAGCTTGTCCGCTAGTCCAGATCGGGATGCGCGACAGGAGAGCAGCCCCTTGCCCTTCCAGTCCTACCTTCCCCGTCTCCCCGGGCTCCATGGCCAGGTTCTAGCGGTCGTGCAGACTGCCTCCCTCTAGGTCTGTTCCGAGGCCGCCGCGGCCCATTCGGGACTTGAGTCGCCGAGAAAGGGGAGACACGCGGCAGCAAACTTTTCTCTCCCACAGCAGGAGGCGGTAGCGCTGCTGCTGGCTGGCAAAGGTAGTGATGAGCTGGGACTAGAGTTGTGCTAGCACAGCGCTTTATGGCTACCGCCTCGCGGGGGCGGAGAGGCTCACGGGAGGTGTAGTCCAGCCTGGAGAGTACAGTTTGGACCAGCTCCTCTTGCTGTGGGTAAGTTCCATTAGCACACAGGTCAGCAGGTCAACAAGATTAATCAAGGGCAATACTTTTTCCTTACATTTCTATTTTTTGTTTCTTAAAAAAAACAAACAAAAACACCCAGCATGTCACCTGGTAGCCCAAGATGGCCTCGAACTCCATATTCTCCTGCCTTAGCCTCTTGGTTACAGGCTGGGACATCATGCTGGATTTAGTGTGTGTGTGTGTGTGTGTGTGTGTGTGTGTGTGTGTGTGTGTGTGTCACACATCACATTTGTGTAGGCATCTCTCTATTATTCTATACATCCTATACCTTGATTTTGAGACAGCGTCTCTCACTGAACCTGGAGTTGGCTTTTCAGAGGCTGGCCAGCAAGCTCTCAGGATCCTACTGTCTCTACACTCCCAGAGCTGGAGTTACAGGAGAGCACTGCCCTGCACACCTTCTATGTGGGTGCTGGGGATGTAAAAGTATGCCCGCACAAAGACTTGTACAAAATGTTCTTAATAATTTTAAGCATAATAGAAAAAGCAGCAGCAACAAAATCTCTATCAACTGGTAGATAGATAGGCAAGCCATAAGCAATGTCCGACAACTGGCAGATGATAGGCATTTTGTAGCAATAAAGGGAATGAACTGCTGTTACATGCTGTAATGTCAGTGAGCCACAGAGTCATCAGGTTAGCTGAAAGAAGCCAAGCGTTCACATGAAATGCTCAGAAAGGGCAATTCTATTAAGTGAGAAGCAGTTTACAGCTTGTCTGGGGCTAGACGCAGGAGCGTTGTTAGAGGGCAGGACATGATGGAAATGTTCTAAAACTGGGGGGAAGTGATGTTTGCACAACTTTATTTACTGTCTAGTCAAGTCATTAAAGTTAAAGGTAAAATGAATGAATTTCAGGCTGGGTGTAGACCTCCCACAGGTCATCCCAGTGCTCAGGAGGCAGAGGAGGTGGATTTTTGTTGAGTTTAAGGCCATCCTACTTTATAGTGAGTTTCAGGCCAGTCAGGTCTTACACAGTAAGATCATGTCTTGAAAATCACATGCATGGGCTGGAGAGATGGCTCAGCAGTTATGAGTACTGGCTGCTCTTCCAGAGGCCCCAAGTTCAATTCCCAGAAACGGCATGGTGGCTCACAATCATTTACAGTGAGATCTGATACCCTCTTCTGGAATAAAGGCATACATGCAGGTAGAGCACTCATCTACATAAAATAAAGTATTTAAAAAAGAAAATCACAGAGAGAGTGTCTTATCTTATAAATTACAGTTCAATTAAACTGTCATCAAGAGGAGGACAGTCTGTGTTGTGACGGAATCACACTGGGTTGGGGGACATGACCTGGGACACTCCTGTCTAATACAGGAGTTCTTCAGACTTCAGATTCAATGCTTCCTACAACAGCTGAAGAAACTGGGGCAGTGATGGGGAATGACTTATTCAAGCCATAGAGCCAGGATGATACACGGTGGACCCCCCCCAGAGCTGCTGCTCAGGTCCAGGCTGGGCTCTCCCTCTAATCCCCTGTTGGGACCAGGAACAGAGACCACATAGAAGTTTGTCAGCG
Organism: Microtus ochrogaster; assembly: GCF_000317375.1. Classification (NCBI taxonomy): domain Eukaryota; kingdom Metazoa; phylum Chordata; class Mammalia; order Rodentia; family Cricetidae; genus Microtus; species Microtus ochrogaster. Next base: position 5,784,982 of record NW_004949116.1, read on the forward strand.
TTAGTTGCCAGCATTACTTTATTTGGAATATGCTAATGCCACAGGCTGGAGGCGGGTAAGTGGGCACAGAAGGAAGTGAGGAATGCACAAGAGAGACCGCAGTGGATGCGTCCGGTGGAGCCTGTCAGCGCTTGGAGAAATCACCACCTGCAGAGAGAATTTTGAGATGGGCTTGTTAGAGGCAGCATGGTCAGGTGGGAGAAAATGGGACAGGGCAGAGGATGATGAACTAGAGCTGCCTGAAGGCAGTGCAGCAGGAAACCAGTTCTTCCGTGCCCTCCACCTAGGCTGTGTTGTCCTTCCTCTGCGTCTCCCCAACACTTGGCATGTGGTGTGACCTCATTTAGTACACATCAGGCATGCAACTTAACCAGGTACTTCATCTGCATACCCTCCAGAGTCCTCCCACCAAGCCCATGTTTACATGTACACGTCAGAGCTGTTTATGGGATGGGATCATGAGTACTGACCTCAACAGAAGACTGAGATTTGAATCAGGTACAATCTACTGCAAACACACAAGTTTATGTGAAATTGGAAAGGAAATAAGCACAATGGGGGGGGGGAGATCAGAATAGACTGGTAAAGCCAAGGTAGAATGGGACCATAGGCTGTGCATGTTCCTAAGGCCTCCCCTCCTTAAGGAGAATTCTGACCGAGTCCCTCTCCCTCCCCAGCCAGACCCACCCTGGCAGGCACTGCACTGGCAGCTGTGAATCATTGGCAACACCACCAGCTCTGTGTGGTCGGCAGGGCAGTGAAGGTTCAGGATCCGCACAGGGCTGTCAGGATCTAGACGGTAGCTACAGCAGTCACACTGGCTCTGCAGGTAGGGTTCCTGGCCAAGAGAAGCTGGTTGAGTGGGCAGGGAGCCAAATGGAGTCTTCGTCCCTTCCCCTGGTCTTGCCAGGGCCAAGTTCCAATTGTCCTGGACTCCTGAGGTAGTCTGGTAGGAAGCATCACCCCAGCCCCCTTCTTCAAGAAGCCCACTTTCTTCACTCCATCCCCAGTGCATCTGAACATCCAATGAATGAGCGCATCTGGGTAAGGATGCAGCTTTCACTCTAAGAGGTTTCAAGCTTAGATAGAAAAGGGCTAGTCATACACAAGACTTCTAACAAACCCTGAGTGCACAGTTGGATCCTAAACACTGTGGGCTGCCCGTCCAGAGCTCTACTCCTGCCCCCAGAACAGTGACTTAATTTTACCTATACCCGTGGTATAGTTCATAATTCTTTCAGACATTCACACAGTTTCAAGTTCAAAAATGGCAAAGGTTATTATCTCTGAACTCTGTTCCTGTTTTCTTTCTTTACTCGTGTTTTATAAGTTCCAAATGTGTTTGGGGAAAGCATTCTCAGAAGGGGCAGGAGCACCCAAGATAGGAGCACTCAGGACAGCAGCAGCACAGCACAGAATTAAGGGGTAGCATTTTGAAAGCCAGAGAGAGCGCACCATTGTCTTTCAGCACAGCTAACCCATCCGGGTGGAAGCAGAAGGGAATGGCTCTGGATTAGATATAAGGTGCTGGTGGCCAGGAGCCAGGTCTCCATTCAAAGGGAACCAATGGCCTGAGTTACAATCCTCTAGGTTGGAAACTAAGTGTGTGTGTGTGTGTGTGTGTGTGTGCGTGTGTGTGTGTGTGTGTGTGTGTGTGTGTGCAGGGAGAAAGGTCAGGGAGAGAAGCAGGGTCCAAGGAGAGCAAGCAGAGAGATTCTGGGTTTAACCAGGTATAGACCTCACAGGAAAAGCCTGGGTGAACCTATCTGTAAAAAGCCAACCCTCCTGAAGTGAGCATGATGGGTCTGGCATCAGTCACTTTCCCTTCCCAAGACTTTTTTGTGGGTATCTCAACTTATTGGCTTAGAGGGACACAGTGGTCTGGGAGGCATACTTTGGGCACATAAGTATCCTGCCACCCTGGAGAAGGGCCCTGATACTCCATAGCCCCAGTTCCATCAGCTCTGTGAGAATGGACTGTGTTCCTCACGTTCTCTGGGTTTCTCTCAGGACCTCATCTGGTGTGAAGCCCTTGGGCTCTGGCTGACCTGCCCGGTGGATCTGTAAGGCAGCCCCCAGCTCACCTCAGTCATGACGTCAGTGCTGGACTTGCAGTGTCCACTACAGTAGCTCACTTCTACCTGATCCAGGTGACAGGGACCCTTGGTGAGGTTTCTGAGCTCGGTGAGCAACTGGCAGGAGGCTGGTTTCTCCTCTGGGGGTGAAGGGGTAGCTTCAAGACAGAGGAAGAAGCCATGATTGAGGGGCCTTTAGGCAAAAGACATGTTAGGGCAGAGCCTGGGATGAGGGAGCCACTCTGATCCCCATGCAGGCAAGCCTGGGGAAGATGGGCACACAGCAGGGTGGGTGTGAGACCATGAGGCAGAAAGGTTCAGACCAGATAAAGGCATTATACAGGTAGCCATACCCTGCACAGCCAGAGTGTCCTGTTGACAGATGGGACAACAGCTCCCTGGCTTCTGTACCATCACTTCACCCTACAGGAAGCCATTCATGATCTACTCAGGGGGACATCCCATCACCCCACACTGCCTGTCCAGAAACCCTAAGACCAGCCATAGAGGGAAGGCTACAGGGCCACAGGGTACCTGAGCACAGGTGAGGCCTGGGCAGTGTCGAGTGCAGATGCTTTTCCCACGGAGGCAGTGGCAGCTCTCACAGGCCTCCTGCCATTCAGATCCAGGCTGCAGGATGGGGAAAGCTCCAGTTGGTCTCTCCTGGATTTCCTTTCTTTCTTTTCTTTTTTTTTTTTTTTAAGATTTT
>NW_004949116.1:5787931-5796750 GCF_000317375.1 Microtus ochrogaster
ATTGGGGGCCCCTGGAACTGAAGTTACAGGTGGTTGTGAGCCACCAGATGTGTATGCTGGGAACTAGACCCAGACCTCCAAAGAGCAGTACAGCCCTTACTCTTTGAGCCGTCTCTCCAGCCCTCTGGAGTTCCATGGTAACACCTCAATTCTAAATTTAAATCCAGCCTAGGAGTTCCAGCCAACGTACTGGCCCAGGACTGGAGTCTGACTGGAAGAACTCAAGGTAGGGGCAAAGGGCTAGTTGGGCCCTAAGAGGGCAGAGCCTGTGTGCTACTGCGGGGTTGGGAGTGGGGAACCACAGGAAGTACAGCTACAGATCAGTAGGTGGGGAACCCTTGGGCAAGAAGAGCAGCTGGTATCTCACCAAGTGGGGACTCCCATGGTGCCAGCATTCGCAGTGGTCTTCCGGGACACAGGCACCTGTCTGGCTGCGGAAGTGCCCCTGCTGACACACACAGCCTGGAGCCTGTGCCTCAGTGCAGTTGCTCCCAGCCAGTGTCGTGTTCATTTCTGGGCATGTCTTTTCGCAAGGGCCCAGCTCCCCTGGGGCCATGGGCTGCCATATTTCCCCAGGAGGGCACCCTGCAGGAAGACCATCCGCCTGCTGTCTGTGTCAGCTCCGGATCCAGCCTAGATCTTCCGCGCTGCTAGACACTCCTCAGAAGGTACCTTACCTGCCCCCTTCCATGCTGCCTCCTGGCACCATCAGCCGTCCATCAGCCATGCCTGTCCCTCTGACCCTCTCAAACACTGGCCCAGACAGATCTCACCCTCTAACCACTCCTATCCACCCTACCTCTGCATTTCCAGCACTCTGTCACATCCTAAAGTGTGGCCTGCTCGCCAGAAACTCAGAGGCAGCCTCCTGCTTTTATTTGCTCTGAGAGCTGGCCCACCTTTATTCAGCAGCCAGGCTGGGTGCTTTGAAACTTGCCAAGCCTGGGTCTGAATCCACAGATCCCCGTGTGTCATAGGTGGGCGACTGTGGTTTCCCACGCCAGACTCCACTTTTTCACTCATCTCTCCGGACCTCAACTTCCTCATCAGCAGGAAGTTCTGTTGTACTTCCTGGCCTCACTCACACACCCTGACTCAGTGCGTACACACTGATTTGGTGACTATCACTATGAGTGGGAAAGACACACAGGATGCTTGGGGACTGCAAAGTGGGGATTGCTGGGCCTCAGGCAGGGAAGGGGTCCCTGTGGACCAGAAGCAAGCATTTCCTGAAGCAAGTAGCTTAGCCTGGTTGTGGGCAGGGCCCTCCATCCCTGAGCAGAGTCTTGGTTTTGGAGAGGCGAGGACAGCCATGTCTCACCCTGACAGTCAATGAGGGAGCAGATGAAGGCTCCGCCTTGACAGGTGCTAAGAAGATAGAAGCATTTGCTCAGTGGTTTCAGTCCCTCTTCCCCACCCCAATCTCAACAACCCCGCCCTCTGCCCAGGCTCTGGGCCCTCACCAGTGTGTGCAGTTCCGGGTGAGCACAGTCCCTGGGGGCAGCTCCCGGGCCTGCTCTTCCAAGGGTAGGGTGAGGCCCCAGGGCAGGGAGAGCTGAGAGCAGGGACAGGCAGCAGGGGCAAGGCATGTGCCATTGTGTAGCAGCTGAGGTGGAGAGGCTCAGTCAAGCTTGGTTCCAACCCCATGCCTCCCAACTACCTCTCCTCTCTCCACCACCCCAGAACCCAGAATCCAGAATCCAGTGGCCTGACTCACCTGCTCTCCAGGACAACTACAGCCAAGCTGGCAGGGTTCCTGCACACAGATGGTTCCAGGCTGCAGGTGGGAGCAGAGGCTCGGGCAAGTGGCACAGGTACTGAGCACCTGGCCAGGCGGACACTCTGGGAAACACACACAGCGAGAGGGGTGCTTGCAGGTTATGGGTAGCCTCTTCCACCCAAAGATGGAGGACTGTACCACTCCAGGCCCAGGCACTCACCAGGGCAGGCCTGCAGGTTACACTCTTGCCATTGCTGCATGTCCAGGGTCTGGCATGGTGCACCCTCAGGACGCTTCTCACAGCTCCTGTGGCGCACCATGGTGCCCCCACCACAGGCAGCTGAGCACTTGCTCCAGGCTGACCAAGGTCCTAGGACTGGACACTCGAGGTATGGACACACCAGTGACCCATTAATACATGTGCTGTGAACAGGGTGTGCACCAAGGGCTCAGGCCCCCAAGTCATAATGAACAGCTTCCTTTCCCCAGCAGTGCCTCATGTCACCCACCCAAAGACCTTGGCCTGGTTTGACAGAATGGCAGCATACCAGTTACGGCAGTCCAGCTGGACCACCTGCATGGGGGCCAGCTCCCATGAGCCGTTGGCACTGGGCAGGCCACAGCGGCAAGACGAGATGGGCACACAGTGTCCATCCTGCACCAACTGATCAGGAGGACATCGGCAGCCTGAGAGGGGTAAGCAAGATTCATTGCTTTAAAAAAGACTTGAAAATAAAAGGATGATATACTATTAGAAAGGAAGAATGAAGAGAATAGGGAGAAAATAGTGAAAGTATAGTATACACGTGTATGAAAATGTGACCCACTATCTTGTGCAATTAATTCTTACTAATAAAAGGGTGATAAAATTCAGTGCTTTGGACAAGGTTTACATAATGGGTCCCTCTAGGAGCCAGACTGTGTTCACAGCTTGCTCTCACCCTCTGGCCATCAATGGGAGACACCTCTCTGTTCCTCTACACAGCAGTTGGTTTTGAGAGAGGGTCCTGTCCTTGAACTCACAGCAATCCTCACGCCTTATGCTCTCAAATGCTGGGATTTACAGAGGTGTGCCACCACAGCAGGCAACCCAGTAGGTTTTGATGGAGCCATTAGGAGGGGCTCAAAGTGATTGCTGAAAGTGACCCCAACTGTGTATTTTCTTGCCTTGTCGCCCCCTCCACTGTGGTGAAGATTTCCCAGATTTCCCAGGCCAGGCTGCGGCATGGCCATCTACCTGGGCTGCAGGGTCCCTGTAGACACTGGACACTGTCCCAGAGGTCAGCACAACTACGAGGGCACTGGTTGGCACAGCCAAGGGTAAACACGGTGTCCCGGGCCTCACAGCTCTCTCCTGGGGTCCAGTAGTAAAAGTCTGCATTGGGAGCACTCTTGCCCATCCTGCCCCCCAGCAGACTCTCTCTTCCACTATTTACCATCGGGGGGAGCCACCAATCCCTCTGGGATGGGGGGCTATGTCCAATGCCCCAGTCTCTGCTCCCTTCCGATGCTGGGATATTGGTTACCTGGGCAAGATCCTATATTGCAGCTTTCTGTTTGAGCCCATGGCCCATGGCAGTCTCCTCCAGAGGTGTCTCTTGCCTCTCTCCAACGCAGCTTGACTCCTCCACTGCAGGACACTTGGCAGGGGCTCCAAGGCCCCCAAGGACCCCATTGGCAAGTGTCTGGGGAAGGGAAAATAAAAACAGAACTCAGTGCCTTAGGCCACCTGCCTCTGGTATTCACCCCAGGCTTTGTCTCTTCCCCTTCCTGGAAACATGCCCTGAGGCCCTTGGGTGCTTTTTTTTTTTTCTTCCACATTTCAAATCCAACAGGCCTCAGAGGCAAGCAGAAAGGTTTGCAGGTTGCCTCACTCCTGACAACAGAAATGAGCCTATGGCTAGCCCCATCCAAACACGCACACCCCCACCCCACCATCCCACCTCCACTAGCATGCCAGACCCATCCTGCCTGCTGGCCTATTTCCCTCCTTTACCATTGCAGGCTCCAGGGTCAGGGCAGAGGCGTTGCTGGCTGAGGGGCACAGTGCAAAGCGCAGGGTCTCCTGCCCAGGGTCTACCCGTCTCAGGGTCCAAACAAAGGCGGTGCCGGTACTGCTCTGAAGCCAGCAGAGTGACTGAGGTTGGAGGTAGGCCTGATGTGTTCAGACGCCAGTGCCCCTCCAAGGCAGTCTTGGAGGCAGGGGCCAGGGCACTCTGGGGCAGGCAGGGCCCACAAGGTGACCACTCTGACCATCCAGTCAGAGGCAGGAGACCTAGATGGGCAAAGGGTTTGTGCTGGTCTCGGGGAGTTTTCAGCTCAGAGAGCCCAGTGGGCAGGCAGGAAGAGCTCAGGGTCATGATCGGAAGGGGTAGTAAATGGGAAAGACTAAGAAAGGTCAGGCAGGACAGGATACTATTTGTCTAGGACTGTCCTGGCTTTAGCAATGCAAGTTCCCTGCCCCGAAGCACCCCAGCGCTGGGCTAACAGGGACGGTTCTCTGAAGGCTGTGATTACCTTCACACCCTTGGCTGGAGCACTGCAGCTCTCCACTCAGGCATTCACTGTGGGAAGGAGCACACCAGGGTGGCTTTGGGGGTACAGCCATGCATGGCTCAGCAGCTCAAGGGCTGGGTGCTCTGGCAAGTTGGGCACTTGGGGTCACTTGATCTCAGGTTGGAATGGTCCAAACAGGTTCAGCCTGGCCTCTGCTGGGTCAGGATGCCCTTGTCCACTCCACTTCTGGCTTCTACTCACCCCCTTCTATTACTCACCATTCCTTACAGCCTAACTGCAGGTGGTCCCCAGGAGCCAGGGTCACCCCAGCTCCCTCTTCTGAAGTATGCCAGCAGTTACACTGCTCTGGGAGAATGCAGCTCCCAGCCTGCTCCAGCAGACCCTGCACAGAAGAAAAAGGAAGGATAGTTCGGGACTGCGAAGGGACCACTGTCACCTATGTGCCCTGTACCATACTGGCTTCCAGCAGTACACATGTGTGTTGTTGAGCCCATGTGTGGGATGTTGCCAAGGTAGGAAGGGGTTCCAGGCATGGAAATGATGTGGTTCCTATGGGCGTCCTGGAGAGGGGAGCCAAGGGAGCTGGGCAGAGCATTCCCTTCTTGAGTGTCTTGTCAACTTCCAGAGCTCACCTTGGGGCAGTAGCAGCCAGGCTGGCAAGGCGGTAAGTCCTGGCAGAGCTGATGGCTCAGATGTGTGGCACAGAGCCCTGCACAAGGGGAGCCACAAGGCTGGAACTCGAAGGGAGGTGGGCAACTGTCCTCTAAGGGAAGAAGGAAGCATGAGGTCACTTGGTGATAGTACAAGACCGCCCTTCAGCTGGCTGCCAAGAAAGACTAATGCCCCCAACCCTTCCACATGGCTCCTGCTCAGCTCACGGGTCTCCAGGAAGGATTAGGATGGCTGGGCCTCAAGACCCAGGAGGGACTGCCTGAGTCAGGATTATGGGATTGGCAGGTGGGGCACAAAGGAACAAGATGAGGGACAGCTTCAACAGAAGCCAAGCAAGATACCCTGCCTCTGAGGCAGCTATGAGAGGAGACACGGTGGGGCCAGCAGCTGTCAAACGGGAAACCACAGTGAGACGATCGTGAAGGGTGTAGCTAGTGGGTAGGACAGTCAAGAGCAAATGTGTGCCCAGGGCAAGGGTCAGTGTGAGTGAACCCTGGGCACTTGCACTGTGGTCTTGTGGGCGGTGGGTCTATATGAGGGTACCTGCCGCCACCCCCATTCAGCTCCTTGACCTCTCAGCTCTGGGCCTTACCTGAGCAGTTGCCAATGGTGCATGGCCGGAAGTGGCCGTCCAGACGTGTGCAAGGGGCACCCCCAACAGTCCGGCCAGGTGCTGGCCCCTGGTGTCGGTAACGCTGCTGCACTGGGACCTTACAGGAGCAGCGTGTCCAGCTGCTCCAGTCACTCCATATGCACTCCTCTAGAGATGGATGTAGGCTGACGGCTTCCAGAGCATCCCCCATGCCCACACCCATCCCTACCCTAGCTGGAAAGGCCCCACTGGGTGGATTCCCTCAAAGTAGATAAAGAGGGCACATGGCAAAGGGCTCTGAAGGGTACAAAGCAAGACATTGTGCGGTAGATATAGGGACATTTCAGAGAAATAGTCTTGCATGGGCAAACGCTCATTCCCTGAATTTTCCAGAGAAGGAAAGCAGGAGAGCAACTCACCCTGGCAGGGCCCTGGGTAGCAGGCCTGAGTGTCCAGGCGTGAGAATGTGTCATTACACATGGAGTCCTCTTTGGTCAGTAAGCAGGGGCAGGATCCAGAGCGGGAGGCCAGGCCTGTGCCACAGCTACGGGAACAGGGTCCCCACGGTCCCCAGGAGCAGGTCTCTAGCAGCTGTAGACACAGCTGCTGCCCACAATGCTGGGTCTGGGTATCTGGGCCTTGGCAAGGTAGGCTCCCAGGCTGAGGAGCTGACACTATGCAGGATCGAGTGCGGACCTGGCTTCCACCGCCACAGGAGACAGAGCAGAGGGACCAGGAAGACCACGACGTCCAGCCCCCAGGCACTGTAGGGGGGCACAGGTGAAGTTAGAATAGCAGGGGGTGTGAAGACCCAGAGGTTAGGTTGGGATCCTTGTGGCACAGAGGGGGGCATTGTGTGTGTGTGTTGGGGGAACACAGGACATTGAAGAGATGGCTTTCAAGACATAAGGTCAGTAATGGGGTACTAAGGAGATGGACGAGATGGAACCCAAACCTGCACACTCAGTGTCTCTGCAGATCACTCCCTCTGGGGTGCAGGAACTAGAAAAGAGCCTGGATTCAGGATCCTGCTATCCAGCAGGAAAGTGGGTCACCCTTCCCTGGCCTGTGCTTACCACTGCTGGCACTCTCCCTGCAGCCAGCTGTCCCCCAGGGCACGAGGGTGGGCTTCATGTAGGCACAGGGGTGGGCAGGGGGCCTCAGGGCAAGACTGGCTCTGGGAGTGCTCCTTTTGACACTCCAGGGCCCATGAGCCTGACGTGGAGGACCTGGGCAGGACCAGGGCAGAGGAGGGAAAAGTCCAGAGTGAGCATGGAGGTTGCTAAGGAGAGGCCTAAGTGACCAGCACAGACTGGGCCAAGGCACAGGATGGAGCAAAGTCACCGATGAAAGCAGGAACTACCAGGAATAATATCAGAAAGAAGGACATGCAAGGCAGGAGACCCTGGTCACCCAGCACCACACCTGAAGCGACTCTGCTGCCCTCGAGGTCCACATGAGTGGCTGCAGGGACTCCAGGCAGACCAGTGGCTCCAGGCACAGTGGGCAGGAGGTGGACAGGGCTGAACAGTGCAGGAGAGTTTCCCAGCCTGACAGGAGCAGTTGTTGCAGGCATTCTGATGCTGGCTCCCTGGGGCCCAGCTGCGGCCCTGGGCATCTGTGCATTCACAGTGTCCAACTGGCACACAGCCACCATCCTGCTCCAGAAACCCTGTGGGAAGTCAGTGGGTTGGTGCTGGTATCTAGACCAAACCCGACTTCCAGAAGGATCTCGGGCATGTACCTTCAGGGCAGCGACAGCCCGGCTGGCAGGCCTGGTCCTCCTTACACGCGACTCCTTCCTGCAGGTCTGAGCAGCTGTGGGGGCAGCGGTTGGCACAGCTCACTATCTCCATCCCTGCCGGACAGCCTTCCTCTGAGGAGGGGAAGCCCAGTGTCAAGAACACCTGGGTGCCCCAAGACCCTTCTCTTTCTTATCAGTAACTCTTAGAGGCCCCAGGGTCTCCCCTTTCCCCATATCGGCATGAGCTGAAACATCAGGGGCTTGGCAAAGCCCTGGAGTTAGGCTAGTCTAAGTGCACGGAGAGTTCCTCTCCCCTCCAGTAAGTTCTCAGAGCCTAGTAGTAACTCTTCGTGGAGCTAGATTAATATGTCCATCTCAGAAGATAACATTCTCACCTAGGGGCTTACGGCCCTGCTCTGAAGCGAGGCAGTGTGCAGTATGAATGGGGAGCTCCTGACAGAGGAGTCCTGGGGTAGGACTCTGAGGGCTGGGAGCATTGGAAGGAAGGAAGGGCTGAAACTCAAAAAGGAACTGGGAAGGGCTCAATTATAGTCTCTGGTTCAGTTTCCATAGAAAGAATCACATACACCCTTGACACCACACTGCAAGCTCTCAGAAACTTTGCCTGGGCTTGAGGGTTCTCCAGCAACTAAGAGGACAGACAAGGACATCTAGGAAGATGCCCCAGAAATGAGTCAGGGGGGTGGCAAATCTTTGAGTTTGGCCTCAGCCACAAAGGACCCAGATATACACAGGATGTCCCTGCCCAGTACTCAGATCCACTCATCCCTTCCCTGAACATCTTGGTTTTCCTAGGTAGCGAGCAAAGTAGCAGCCGGTCTCCTGCATCCCATGGGTATAGTGGGAATGAAGTTAGAGGTGAGGCTGGAGCATTTTGCAGAAATAAGCTCAGTAGGCAGGAAGTGATCAGTGTAGTACCACAAGGCATGGAATTGCAGGACTGGACATGGTGCCTCTCCCCGACACAGGATGCTCCCCCATTCTTGGGTGGTGGGCTTGAGCAGCTTCTGCTTCTCAGGGATCGGCCCCCTCCACAGCTGCGATCACACCAGGACCAGGGACTCCAGCGGGACCAGCCCCCAGGCACTGTTAAGAGAATAGTTCCATCAGGTTTGGCTCCAGCAGAAGGTCCCACATACCCCATGAGCCAGGACAGACTGGCCTGGTCAGGAAATGCATACCATCAGAGTCTCACAGTTAGAGTCAGGGAAGAGCCTGAAGTCACTCTTTGTCCCCAGCTCCCCTCACCTGGACAGGCATGCAGGTTGCAGAAGCGGCGCTCCTGGTATGCAGTCAGGATGTCCGGGCACCAGTATCCACCAGGCCCAGGGGGATGATAGGCTCGTAGGCGGCGCTGCTGGCCCACCCCACAGCTGCGGGAGCAAGGCTCCCATAGGGCCCAAGATGTCCAGGAACAGTTCCCTGACCCACACCCAGGGCCAGGGCACAGGGGCAGAGCTGCAAGGTGAAAAAGATCTAGAACCAGCAGAGCCTTCCCCAGGCTCTCCTTCCTGCCCCAGGCTCTCTTCTTCCTGCCCCAGGCTCTCCTTCCT
>NW_004949116.1:5797112-5811429 GCF_000317375.1 Microtus ochrogaster
CCCAGGCTCTCTCCTTCCTGCCCCAGGCTCTCTCCTTCCTGCCCCAGGCTCTCTCCTTCCTTCCCCAGGCTCTCTCCTTCCTTCCCCAGGCTCTCCTTCCTGCCCCAGGCTCTCTTCTTCCTGATCCAGGCTCTCCTTCCTGCCCCAGTTCAAGTTCAGACTTCCTCACCTGCGCCTAGGCAACCTCACCCACACTTCAGGGCTCCTGTTCCTAATCCGATACTGATGGAGTATGTGGTTTTTGCAACTGAGTCTATGTGTCTTGTTTCCATAGGGGACAGAAATCCCTGGCTTGTGGGGCTGCTGAGGGATCAGGGAACAACCCCACAGAGAGTATTTTGCCCACACACACATACATGAGGACCGAGGGGCCTGCTAGACTTGGCAGAGCTCAGAGCAGTCTCTGGGGCTGGTGAAGTGAACTGAAGACCTAGTGTCAGATGTTGATCTGAGATTAGATCATTAGATTGCTCTAGGGAAACTGGATATTGTAGTCCAGGTCTGGGTTTGAAGGAGTCAATTGAAGGCTGTGATTCATCAGAATCATACCTGTGCATGAGGGTAGGTTGCAGGGACGTTCCTGTAAGGAGTCCCCCACGGTACAGTTGCCCAAGCAGAGGCGTGTACGGCTGCGCAAAGTAGGCTGAACAGGGTCTGTGCAGCTACGGGAACAGGGAGACCATGGCGACCATGGGCCCCAACCGCCTGTGGGAAGTAGGGGAGAAGAAAGAGTGGGTGTACTTTCCAATTAGTCACCCAGGGCTCCGGCCCCTTCAGGAAGTGAGGGTGGGGAGCAAAGAGGTCCAGGGCTCGTTCTTCCCAAAGAAAGGCCATACTGGAGGGGTGCTGGGAGACTCGGGCTACCTGCAAGGCCTGTCACTGGTTCCACCGTTGCCCCTGCAGTCCCTGTGGAAAAGGAAACCCTGTTTAGAAGAGTTTCTGTGCCTGAGACGGACCCTACCAGCACCGCGCGCACACACAGTGTAGAGCGTCTTGTAAGCTCTCTACAAGAGCTGGCTGGAGACCCAAACAAAAGTCTAAAGCTATTGGAAAATCCAGAGACACCAGCAGGGATAAACAGGGACAGAAGAGGACAAAGGCAGGCAGGCCATACTTGGCCGGGCAGGTATCTGCTTAGCTTCCTTCTATTTCCCTTACCAGGGCATTCCGGACTGAAGCAGTACTCTAGGTCCTGAAGGGGCCCATGGCAACTCAGTCCTCCAGGAACAAGTGTGGGAGGCACACACTGGCGGGTTCGGGTGCGGGTCCCCAGCCCACCACAGGGACGAGAGCACGGGCTCCACGGGCTCCAGGGACCAAGGCTGTCATTGACCCTGGAACATTCTTCCATTGAGCAAGACAGCTTCCCATGGACACAGGAGCTGGAGAAAGCACAAGCAAAGGGGGAAAGTGGGGGGCAAAGTGGCCAGGAGGCACAGCCAGGCAAAGGAAGAGGACAGATCCTAGGGTCCCTATCCTCCCCCTAGAATCCTTCCTTTAGCTCCTCTCCCCTGTTTCAACCCAGTCCCCACCCTGGAGAGTCCCTTACCAATTTCCACAGACTGTTTGAAGCATCTGGCCTGGGTACAGCTCATCTCCAGGTGCAAGGGGCTGGCCCTCACCTCCCAGGAGGGCTGGGTAGGTCCCAGGGGCAGTACTGGCCATCCCCAGATCCTGCAGTAGCAAGGCTGTCAGCACACAGGGGCATTCCTGCGTGGGCGTAGAGAAGGAGACAGTGAAATCTCCCAGGAGGCTTCCTACTGGGAACCTCTATAGAACCTCTGATGAGATTTGGGGGAAGAGAGGGAATGGCAACAGGAGGCAGGACCCATTTTTCTGGTACTCATAGAATTGAGAGCCTGTTGGCTATGAACCTGGGCTGAGAGTCAGCCATATTTCTGTACAGACCAGCTATATGGACATTGGTAGAGACTCCAAGAAGACAGGACTTGGTGAGACAGAGAGAGCCCTGCCAGGAGTCAGAGGGGTCTGGATGTTCCCGTGTGAGTCCAGCACTGCTGTTCAATGTCCTCCTGGCCTAGAGTAACCTTTCCTCCCTCAGGCTGTCATCGTTTCTTAGTTGAGAAAATGGGTCTAGGAAACATCTCAGGTTCTGACAGAGGCCACCAGGGTTAGGAATGAAATCCTGAGCACCTGAGGGAACCTGCCTGCCATCTGTCCCCACAGCTGGTCACAGGGGGAAGATGTGGGGGTCCTTTCCCCACTGGGGCAAGGCAGGGAAGAGAGGGGCAATGAATATCTACAGCCCCTGAGATAGAGAATAGGGCTGCAGGGCCATGTGCCATGGGCAGCTATGGGGACCCAACAGGAAACTGCCCCTTATTGCCAGGAAGACTGAATGCCACAACCAGAGGGGCACAGAGCACCGTGAGATCATGGTGGCCTCAAAAGTCTTGTAGGTGTCTTTGAGCTGGGAGATCAGCTGGTAATGGATACAAGCCCAGGTGCTGTCCCTAGGAAGCAGGTAGCCCCTAGGGAACTAAGGACACCCTAGGAAGCTGCCTCAGGCTCTTGCCCAGCTGAGTTCTCACCTGGACGCATTCCAAGCGATGGAGAAAGGTGCCCTCAGGACAGTGGCACCCCTCCTCACAGTTCTCAGAGAAGCAGGCCACCTGGCCCATGATGTGAGCACAAGAGAAGGGGCACCCATTGCTGGGCTGGCATTCACGGTATAGTCGGCCCACTGGACAGCCTGTCTCTGAGACAATACTGGAATCAGTGCCCTGTCTGATCCACTGTCTCCACTGCCTACTTCTGTGCCCACCTCTTCTATGACCTGACAGTCATAGTGTTCAATCCCTCGGCAGTGTTCTTTTCCCAAAGGCTCCCCCATAATCTGACTGAGGGAAGAATATGTTGGGGGACAGAAAGAGGAATCTACGGGCACTCAGAGTCAGGGTCAAGGGACCTGATGGGACTCAAGGTTAAGGGATTATTGGGTAGCAGCTGGCTGGGCTCACCTCTGCAGACCTGGTTGTGACAAGTCCGGCTCTGTCGAGCCAGCCCAGGGCATGGGGGTTGGGCGCAGTGCCTAGAGCGAAGCTGCTCCCCTCCCCCACAGGAGACACTGCATTTCTCCCAGGGTCCCCAGGAACTCCACATCCCAGGACCAGGGCAGCTGGGCACCTTATGGCACCGCAGGATGCCTGCCACACAGGTGCTGGGGACGAGGAAAGGGATGTCAGTGACAGGGCCTCATCATGTCCCCAAGGGTACCATTGCCCCCTTCCACAGCTCACCCCAAATCTGCTTACCAATTGTCACAGGGCCCAGTTAGCACCTCTCCAGGTTCCAGGCTCTCCCAGGAACTGAGCGTGGACCCTACTGACCGGCTCTGGTTCTCGGGGATCCCTGAAGGCCACAGGAGTAAGGGTGGAGCCTCTAGACAGCACAGCAGCCTTCACCTCCCCACACATCCTATACTGCATTTAGCACCTCACTAACAGCACCCATGTCCTAGAGGAAGGTGCTGGAAGCTCTCTAACCTGCACTAGCCCAGGATGTGGGAAATACAGGCCTTCCAGTTCCCAACCTGTAGCCTGGGCCTGGGTCCCACGGGTAGAGATGCAGCTCAGTTGGCTGCTGGGGGAAGACGGTGGCCGGGGGAGCACAAGGAAGATGCTACTGACCCATGGCCCTAGGCTGAAAGTGGCAGTGACAGTCAGCGGGGAGCACACACAGTCCATCCTGGGAGAGTTGACCCGGGGGACACCCGCAGCCAGACTGGCAGCCTGCTGAGCCTGGCAGGCATGTACTGCCAGGGGACAGGTCCTGGCAGGAGTGAGGACAGGGCTGCCCACAGGGTAAGAGCTCCTGGCCCCCTCCACAGTCTAGGAAGAAAGTAAGAGAGTTAGTGTTAAGGAGCTTCCTCAAGGGGTAAGAGCCTCTTGTCATGCCCACATCAGCTGCGACCTGACACCTCACCCAGAACAACAGGAGTAGCTTGAGGCTGCCCTTTGAACAGTTCTATGCAGAAACACATGGTCGTCAGAGCCAGTGTTTTTCTAGACCTACAAAGGACTCTCCCTGGCCTCACCCCCAAAGCCTTCACCTGTGCACAGGGTGGAGCTGTCTCGACAAGGGCGACTCTGCTGGTGCCCTCCAGGACAAGGCCTGCCTCCGTCAGAGGTGGGAGGATGGCTGCACACCCGGCTTCGAAGCGACAGCCCCAGGCATGTGTCACAGGGAGACCATGGCCCCCAAGGGCTCCAAGCTCCATCCACTGCACCAAGGAGACAGAATCGTCTGTCTTGGGAAACCCAGGAGGCCTTAGGTCATCAGGGTCAGAACATATATTTCGGGTTTCTGGGACAGGGGCACAGGCCTCATGGGCACATCACACCTGGGCATGCAGTAGGATTAGGGCAGGCCTCCCTTTGATGCTGCATTCCTGTCTTCCCTGCCTCCTCAGGGCATGGAGCACCCCCATGCTGGGGAGCAGGGCAGATGCAGGCCCTAGAGCGGGTCCTTGTTTGGCCCCTGCAGGGCTGGGAGCAAGCTGTCCACTCCGACCATGGGCACCAGCCTCCAGGCACTGTGAAGGGTAGGATAGGCATTGGATGTAGCTGTTGCAATCCTGAGACCACTCTCCTTACACCCCTACTCCTAACCCCTCCCCACCCAGTAGGCCAGCACATACCTTGGCAGGGCAGGTCTGTGCAGTTAAGCCTCCCCTCCATGCAGGTGCTGGGCAAGAGCAGAGCCAGGGGAAAAGACGGCAGTTCAGAATGGCCTAGGTCTCCCACATACTCATCTGCCTACCTCTTCCTTCCTCTCATCCTTACTCTTTCATGGCGTAGTCTATGTCCTCCTTCCTACTCTCATACACTTTAGAAGCCTGCCTGTCCCATCAGCTGGCCTTCTGGGATAGCACAGCTGGTGCACTGTACTGAGGAATGCCTGTAGGCAACCTGCAAGTAAGTGAGGGCAGGAAGCAGGAACAGGCACCCTATCTGTGGCTTGTCCAGCCCAGTTTCTCTGCTCCCAGGAACAAATGCTCAGCCCTCAGTAGGCACATGGAGCTGGTTGCCTCAGTTTTCCCTCCTGTTAGACAGGCATCGTGGGTCTGCTCTACATCTTCTCCAGGACAGGGGATCTCTAGGGCACTGTCTGGGCCCCCAGAGCTTAGATGCACAGACATCAGGGGAGTCACTCTTGTCTGCATGCGGTCTCCCATCCCAGCAATACAGCATGGCTTCTTACCAGTGGTTACAGCCGTCAGGCCTTGCCAGCCTAGTGCCCGGATGGTGGCGCTTCCCTGTCAGCAAGTCCAGGCAGCTGCAGTGACTGGGATGCACGCAGATGGTCCCGTCCGCACTGAGTACCTTGCTCAGAGGACAGTAACAGCCCGGCTGGCAGTGCCACACACAGTGCTGGGGGAAGGGACACAGAGCAAGCAGGGGTAACAGCCTGAGGTGAGGAGTTAGGAAGAACGGGGACCAAGGTGGAAAGGTAGTGGGTGGGTGTGGTAGTCAATCTTGATTGCTAACTTGATGAGATTTAGAATCACCATGGAAACAAAGAGATACAACCTAAACGTGAGTGGTAGCTTTCCATGGGTTGGGGTCTTGGGCTGAGTAACACAGGAGCAGCCTCATTACTCTTCTTCCTGACTGTGGAGACCATGTGACCAACTGCATTGGGCTCTTGACTCTATGCCTCCCCCAAAGTGCTGGACTTCCCCCCTCCTTTCTCAAGTTACCTTTGTCCGATATTTCATCCCTGCAATGACGAGGAAGCCCCGTGAGAATGAAGGGTACCCAGAGGTTGAGAAAAGTGTGACCTTACAATTAGTTTCTCTTTAAAGAGCTGATGAAGGCAGGAAGAGAACCAGCATGCCACTGAGTTCCTGCCACTGAGAAGGGAAGGGTAGGGAGCAGGCCTACAGATTAAACCCTCAGCTCCTAAGGAATATGTCTGGAAGCCAGCGTTCTGCAAATGTGAAGCCCAGTTCTTAGGAACTGCAGACTCAGTGTAGGGCTTGCACTGATGGTCTGGCAGCCGAGGCATGCCCAGACCTCCCTAACACTCAGGGAGCTGCTGCCTCAAAAAGCTGGCTGGAAGGGAAAGAGCTGGGGACAGGCCTTGTCCATGGTGACCTGCAGTGACTGAACATATTCTGGCACTTCTTTCTCCTCCCTCACCTGCCTGGAGCCATCCCTGGCCTCCTGTCTATATTTGACTCTCTGTACTCAGACCTCAAAGCTCCATCCTCATCTTCAGAGTTCCCACCATGCCCATTTTTAATTCATGTCTATCCTTTTCCCCTTAGAATGTGGGATCACGGATGCAGAGACCTTGTCTGTGTTTGCCTCCATCTGTGTCTACAGTGTCTGCGTAGGTGCTTAGAAAACACACACACACACACACACACACACACGCACGCACACACGCACACGCACGCACACAAGCTCTGTGCACCAAAATATTTATGGCACTTAAGACGCTACAGTGGGACGACCACCCCTCCCACATGTTTATGCTGTGTTTGCAATAGCATTTTATTTTAGAAACATTGGCTGTACCGATGCCAAGGGCTGCTGGATACAGCTGGCTCTCTCATCAACAGAGGGGGCAAGCCTGCATTGCTGTAACCTAAAATCCAGGGCCTCGCCCGTGCACACCAGGTTTTCTGCCCAGCACCAGGCAAGAGGCCATGGGCCCAAAGCCATACCCAGGCTTCCCATAAGATGATCCGATCCTCTGGTCAGAGCTAAAGGTCAGGTAGGGGTAACACAGGGGCTCAAACTCACCACAAGGTCATCACAGGAGCGGGGACAGGGAGGGCCACAGGGGCTGTACTCTGCCCCTTCAATGGTGCTGCAGTTGGTCACTGGGGGACAGAATGGGCTGAGGTAGGTTGGAGACCTTGACCTAACTCCCAATTTTGCTTCCCAGCTCTTTACTCTTTGCTCCTTGGCCCACCGATCCTCAGCAGCTACCTGGGCAGGGATGAGCCTGGCAGGCCTCCCCCTGGGCCTGAGGTCCTTCACAGAAATCCCCTAGGCCCTGGGGTGGTGGCTGGTCACAGGCTCGGGTCCGGCTTCGCAGGCCTCCTCCACAGCTCCGACTACAGCCAGACCAGGGTCCCCAAGGACTCCAGTTGCCTGCTTCTGAGGGAACAGCAGAAGAAGGAACAGTGCGAAAGGGTTTGGGGTGCTGGAGCCAGAGGGTACAAGGATGAGGTACTCCAGAGATGGCCCTACCCAGGGCTTCAGAGCAAACATCTGCCTAAAGGGCCACTTACGGTCACATCCTGGCAGGACACATGGCTCTTCCTCAGACTCAGAGCCTGGGCAGAGGGCTGTGGGGGACACTGTGGGCAGGAGAGCCAGGGTGAAGGGTGCCATACTAGGGGGTCTGATACAGAAGCGGTGCCGGTGGCGTCGGGCAGGACTGCAGGAGGCTGAACACATACTCCATGGGGTCCAGGGTGACCATGCAGGCTGGCCTTGGGGTGTATGGGGAAGAGAGAGAGAATGTGAAAAGAGAGTGATCCAGGGTGAAGAGGCACCATAACACCTACCTCAGCTCTCCTGCGACCTGTCTCCTACCCCAGAGCAGGCCCACAGCTTCCAGGAGGGGACCTGAGGGCATCTGAGGAGCAAGAAGCCTTTCTCACCTTCCTCACAAGGCCAGGAGCTGCAGTTGGTGATGAGCCCAGAGATACAGGAACTGGAGGGGAAAACAGAGGCTTTCGTGCTTTCCGGGGCTACATGGTACGCACAGAGCCTTTGCTCAAACTCTGACCCCCAGGACCTGCAGATGTGACCTTATTTGGAGATAGAGGTAACCAAGTTAATAAGGTTGTTGTAGGGAGCGAGGCCAGTCTAATGTGACTTGTCTTCTTGTTAGAAAGGGGTATTCGGAGGCTGACATACACAGGGAAGATGGTGCAAAAGGGGAGAAGACAGCCATCTGCAAGCTAGAAAATGCCAGATTGGTGCCAAAACGGAGAGGCAACAAATGCTTCCTTGGTGCCTCAGAAGCACCAGGTTTCCAACACCTTGATCTAGGACATGTGTGGCCACTGATGGCTGTTATTCAAGGCCCTTACCTCCAGAACATATGTATGTTTGTGTGTATGTGTATGATGTGTGTGTGTCTGTGTCTACGTGCATGCATTAGTACAGGTATGATATATTTTGTTACAACAGTCATAAAAATTAACATTAGTTAGGAGAAAGAAGACAGGTGATTTTTTTTTCATTATTAGAGGTCTAATTCACAGTCTCTACATCTCCCACTGAGTATGTTCCCAGGACCTGAGAGAAAACAGACAGGGATGGGTGCCTGGAGGGTGCAGGCAGGATTAGATGGCAGGGCTGA
Source organism: Microtus ochrogaster (assembly GCF_000317375.1). Lineage (NCBI taxonomy): Eukaryota > Metazoa > Chordata > Mammalia > Rodentia > Cricetidae > Microtus > Microtus ochrogaster. The sequence goes on from NW_004949116.1 coordinate 5,805,462, forward strand.
TCGGTTGTGGCAGGGCAGGGCATGGGGGAATAGGCTCTGGTTAACTGGAGCCAATATCTCCTGCTGCTGAGGAAAAATCAGCTGTACAATTAATTGGGTCCTCAGGGACCACAGGGCCACTGCAGAACTGGGGGTGGGAGGGGCTTACCAGTTCTCACAGGGATGAACCACTGCACTGCCTGGGGGATGAAGGCGCCCCCTGTGGGTACAGGGGCAGTCCTGAGCAGGCACACACACATTATTCTGCAATAGAAAACCCTTTGTAAGCCGGGCGGTGGTGGTGCACGCCTTTAATCCCAGCACTAGGGAGGCAGAGACAGGTGGATCTCTGTGAGTTCAAGGCCAGCCTGGCTCCAGGACAGCTAGGACTGTTACACAGAGAAAAGAAAGCCCTTTGTCATCCTGGCTCCAGCCTGCTCCAGTCAAAGCCAGCACTCAGTTTCAAGCTCATCCCAAGGGCCACCCAGAAACCTTCCACTGGGCTTAACCCAGGTCCCTCTCTCACTGGGCAAGATCAGATCCTTAGCTGAGGGTTCCATGGGAACATGGACATTCTCCTTCAGGAAGAAAAAGACTCGCTTCCATTGCAAGGCGTGAGACTGAATCATTAAATGAAACCAACTATGTGATATATATTTTTTTCACACGAGCCATGTAATTTATTCAGGAGCATAGCATTACCCAGCCCTCATCCCTCACCATGCAACCATTTTCATCAAGGAACACAGCTCTGCCTCTAGCCAGAACCAGTAGGAAGCCTGAGTATGTCTTACTTATCCATGCACTTACCTGGTTACCCAGCCTAAGGCCAAGCACAGGGCAAGTGCTCGGCACATAGCTGGTGATGGACAGATAAGAGGACACGTATTTGAGTAAAAAAAGGAGTAAAATCGCTACTTTAATAAGCAAGGGAACAGCTATCTAAGGCATCTTTAACTCTAGCCCCAAGCCTTTGGCTTTGCCCTTGTCCAGACCCTTGGCTATCTCTTTCCTGCCAAACCAAGGTCTCAAGCCATGAGGCAGTCCCAGTTCTGGCCAGGCAGTGGGGATACTTACTAGCAGGAGCATTCCAGGAAGGCAGTAGCAGCCGGGCTGGCAAGTCTGATTGATCTCTCTAGGGGAGCTGAGGTGGGCACAGGAAGCTGGGCCCTGGGCACAGCCTAGCCATTGCTGGCCCTTGGGGCACACACCTGGAACTGGTCCTGTAGACACACGTGACAAAAGGGCAGTCCAGTGCCTGCCCATCAGCTTCCCCCAGCATGGGAGAGAGAAGCATCAGTTCTGGGTACCCATTCAGCTTCCCCCAGCATCATGGGAGAGAGAAGCATCAGTTCTGGGTACCCATTCAGCTTCCCCCAGCATAGGAGAGAAAAGCATCAGTTCTGGGTACCCATTCAGCTTCCCCCAGCATCATGGGAGAGAGAAGCAGCAGCTCTGGGTAGCCATTCAGCTTCCCGCAGCATGGGAGAGAGAAGCAGCAGCTCTGGGTACCCACTCAGCCTTCCCGCAGCATGGGAGAGAGAAGCAGCCTCTCTGGCTATTGCTGCGATTGTCATGGAGGCTATACTGTTTTAAGGGACAAGGCTGTGGGGGTGTTACAGTGTTATGCTTGGTGGAAAAGAGAACTAGAGTGTCTCCAAGACATCCCTCACCTGTACAGGGCTGCGGGCTGCAGGTAGAGAACTCAACGGGGCTGTGTGGGCCACTGCCTTGAGTGCGGTTCCTGTAGCCACCACCACAGGGCACCGAGCACGGAGTCCAGGAACTCCACTCAGCACCAGGACCTATGGGTGGCATCCGGATCGCTGAAGAGCTCACTCTCCACACCCAGCACACCTCTTTCTCCAGCCCGGTTATCCAGACACCCCTTTCTTCTCGTTCCACCTCTCTTCATCCACAGAATCATCCCCACCTTAGGAGACATGGTGCCTTCAGAGAGGAAGTGGGCTGGCCTCTCGGGTCTCTCTTGGGGAATGGACTAGAGAGGGCTCCGGGAACTATCTCCTAGTGGAATCCCTTAGGGAAGTTCTTTATATCTCTCGTGGGGTCCTGAGGGGTATCTTGGCTTCTCTCTGGAAGGTTCTTTAACCGGGCCTCTGGTCCTAGGCCCCCACTCTTACCTCGGCACGGCCTCAAACTGCAGAATTCAGCATCTATGTTGGGACCTTGGCACTCCGCACCCCCAAAGGCAGCTGGAGGCGCGGTGCCTGCTCTGAAGCGCCGTCGAACGCCCACATTACAGCTTTGGCTGCAGAGAGTCCACGGAGTCCAGGGGCTCCAGCCACAGGCAACTGCCGGGGGCAGGGGTGGAGTCAGATGTAAGAAACCAGATCGAGTTGATCCGGACCCTGACTTTCTTGGGACACCACCAGCACTCCCAGGAGGCTATCTCGGAAGGGTCCACGGTCTCCCATAGTCTCTGAGCACTGACCACCGCATGGGGGGCGTACCTGGACAGAGCTCTGAGGTGCACACCATTTCACCAGAGAGGCAGGTGCTGCCAAGAGAGGGCTCAGTGAGCACCAGCACGGTCCACCCAGCCCTTGCCCTTGAAGCACTAGATACTCGCATCAAAGGACAGGGAGCCAAGCCACCAAATACACAACATGACGTGTAGGATGTGACTCAGACTCTTAGTCCCAGACCTCCCTCCCAACTCCACCTTCATTGGGCTCATGATCCCCTGGGTAGGGGCTGTCTCTTTGTCACACAGTTTCATCAAGGGCTACCTCTTTATCCTTTTTATCTCACGTGCACTTATTAAACAATATCTGTAAATGACTTTAAGGGACAGGGCTAGGTAGGGGCGATATAGAAAGAGCTAGAATTCTAGAAGAAGTGGGTATATTTTGTGCCCTTCCATTTTTCTCCAATACAAACACTGGAGATTCCAGAAAATAATCCAGCAGAAGAATGGAGAGAAAGGGGGAGGAACACTAAAGAAGGGAACTGGAGGAGGCACCAGGAGATAAAAAGGAAGAGGAAATGAAGAAATCTGAGGAAAGGGAAAGGGGGTGGGGGTGGATGTGTTAGAGCGCCCTCTGCTGGCAAAACCTGGTGTCGGCTTTGAGAACTGGATACTTCAAAGAGCAGAATCCAAGGGATTCTGTGCAGACAATTACATTCAGGAAGGAGAAACCCACTTCCAGAGTGGCTCATGAGCCCTCTAGTAGAGGAGCTATGATAATTGAAGGGAACTGGAAGAAGGAAAGTACATCTTCTTTAAGGGCACAGCCCCTGGTGGATAAACCATCCTCCAAAGGATGGTCCCATACCCATGAATATCTAGACAACATTAAGTTGGAAGAGGTTGGGCTGGACCTACAAGGAGTTAGAGGGAGAAGTAAGGGTGAACAGGGTCAAAATACAACATACGCATGTGTGAATTTGTCAAGGAATGAAAAAATATTTTTAAAAAGAAGCCTCTCTCCAGCCTATAGTTCCATTCTGCATAGCAGAAGACTATCTGAAACCGTCTTCCCACAGTCAGTGGGGCGAATATTTCTTGTAGAAACCTGTGTTGTAGCTCAGTCACTGCCTGAGGCATTTGTCAGCAGATTCAGCCCCTATCCTCTGCCTAACACTCTCTCAACGCGCACATACACACACACACATGCGCACACTCACACACGCACGCATGCACACACACGCATGCACGCGCACACTCACACACGCACGCACACGCACACACACGCACGCACGCACGCACACACACACACACCGGTGAGTGAATATGTGTGTCAGTCCATCCCTGCCCAGCTCTGGAGCATAGCCCCTCCCCCTTTGACCCCGCCCCATCCTCCACTAGTAACCTACCAGTTGTTGCAGCCCAGGCGAGCTATTGCTCCTGGTGCATAGAGCTGCCCGTGCAGCTGGCAGGGACACTGGCTGCGGGGCAGGCAGCTAGCATTGTGCAGGAAGAGGCCAGGGGGGCAGTTGCAGCTAGGGGCACAGGAGCCAGTGCACTCTACTCCAGGGTCCTGTGCCAGGCACAGCTGAGGGCATGGACCCCTCTCCTTGTGGCACTGTTCTGCTGAGCGGAACACCATGTTTCCTGGGCACTGGGCTAGATGGGAAGACAGAGGGGGTCTGAGTCAGGGCAGGAGAGTAGGGATGCTGACAAGGAGGAAAGCCTGGATGCAGTGATTGACAAGCAGAGATGAGGAAGCCCCTCCCCTCCAGTCCTTTCCCACTTCCTCCTCTTGCTCCTTGGCTTGGCTCCACTGGATACAAAAGCTCTTGAGAATAGGACACCAGTGTCTGGTCAGGAAGAATGCCCAATGGACCAAGAAGCTAAGGAAATAGACTCCTCTGGGCTGACGCTGCTCCCCCTGATTTTGCCTGTGAGTGAGCTCTGCCTCCAAGGTCACATGCGCTTGTCAGGGGCAAGTGAAGCACCTGGCCCAGTATCTGGTTCCCAGCAAGTGGGAGGAGGAGGGGACTTGGAGAGATGCTGGAAATCCTGAAGGTTCCCTAGCTCTGAGTGTGGCCTATTCTGAAGCCAAAGGTCAGCTAAGTGAGAAGAGAAGGCTGGAGAGGTCACAACCTGGGGTGGACGAGGCCACCTGAGAGAGTGGAGGGGTCTAGCACCTGTACAGGGATGTGTATTGCAGTCTCTGGTCTGAGTGTGGGGTCCTGGGCACACAGGATTCCCAGGAGTCAAGCTCGAGCATCTGCGCCCACGAGTCTGGACGCCACCATTACAGGAGGCTGAGCAGGTGGACCAGGGGGCCCATAAACCCCAGGCACTTGGCACTGTCAGGAAGAACAGAGGCCACAGTCACGGGTGGAAAGACATGGGCAGGGAAAGGGAGGTATTTAGGATGGTCCCAAATAATGTCAATCGAGTGCTGGATTGTTTTTCCCCCCAGGGAGACTTTGAGTGGAGGTAGCTTAAGGATATCCACCAAGTTTGCTTTTTCCCTCCTTTCTGAGAGTCAAACCAAGTCAAGGAGTCATTCTCTTTTGCTTTTTTTTCCCCACTCCGGTTCACCAGCCATACTTGGGCACACAGGGGAGATGCAAGGCTCCTCCTGGGTGATCTCTCCTGGGCAGAATGTATCCTTGGAGCTGGGGCACAGCCGAGAACGCTGCCGCCAACCAGGGTCACTCCCAGGGACAAGACAGCTTTGGGAGCAGGAGGACCAGGACGTCCAGGGTGTCCAACCTGGTATGTCTGGAAGGGAAGACAGTACAGGCCTATTGTATAGAGGCTCTGGCCAGGCAGGCAAAGGTTGCAAGGAGGGGTGCAGGTCAGGTCTGGAAAACCAAGAGACCTTCAAGGGTAAGAGTTGCTCCTGTGACTCCCTCTGTTGTTAGGACCCTATTCTGCAGCTCTATGCCTCACCCTTACCTAAGGCAGAGCCTTCCATGGAACCCGGCCAAGCTCATGCCCACGCTGCCCCATGGTTCAGCCAGCAGCCCACATCCTCATCGTCCCTCAGCCCGACTCTTCTAAATGCCTCAGAGTCTCCTGTGACCTGAGACCACCATTCATCCTCCACTGACTGCAGGACTCACTCCGCAGCCCCCTCCTCCCATTGCCTGTCACCCATCCCTCCCTCACACACCAGCCCCGGCAGAGATTGGCCTGCGCTGCAGTGACCTCCCTTGACACCGCATCGCCGGAGGCAAAGGGACAAACTGCAGCCTTTATCTTGCCTCTAAGTGTTCCTGTCTGCCGTGGTCACCTGAAGCATCTAGCCAGCCCAGCAGCCTCATTCTTCCCGTCTCTGCAGACACCTGTCCCACCCAAGTTAGCCTGCCCAGGTACCCAGGATGTCTTCATGAGAGCCAGTCTCTCCCAGCCCAAAGCCCACTAACCGAAACTGGTTCCAGGACTATAACTTGGAGGGGTGGGCATGACTCTCACCTCCACTTCCTGGCTATGCCTTACCTTCCATGGTCCACTTCCTGGCTATGCCTTACCTTCCATGGTCCACTTCCTGGCTATGCCTTACCTTCCATG
>NW_004949116.1:5811529-5814289 GCF_000317375.1 Microtus ochrogaster
CACTTCCTGGCTATGCCTTACCTTCCATGGTCCACTTCCTGGCTATGCCTTACCTTCCATGGTCCACTTCCTGGCTATGCCTTACCTTCCATGGTGCCCACTGCAGTTTCTTTTGGCATTGGGGTCCAGACAGGAAAGGGGGCATGGGGACACCAGCCTCCTCTGGCACAGCTTCATTCACTACCCATCAAGGTACCAGCTAGGACAGGGAACCGGGAATAAGAAGGCAGTCTCCTGCCATACAGTACCTGTTCCACACTCTGTGTAGCAGGCCTGCAGTTCCTGCCTGTCACCTTCACACGGAGCACCTCCAAATGCCACGGGAGGGTTGGAGGGGGACCTGAGGAGAGACTTGTCTAGGCATCTGCCTTCCTCCTTCACGACAGGTACTCCTGCCTCCCTTATCCTTCTGTCATCTGTCCACTGCCCGCCCCACCTCCATACCTGAACCTGGCCCTCACTCCAGAGCCACAGGAGCGATCACAAGGTGTCCAGGGGGACCAGGCCGACCAGCCGCAGGACTGGGAGCAGTTTCCTGGCTTACACAGCAGTACCCCTCCCTCACACGTGCTGCAGAGGACAGAAGGCGTAGAGCATCCATCAGTACCAGCTCTGGCCAGTATTCTTCCTCCATTCAGTAGCACCCTTCATCTCGGTCCTCCCAGGAGCCAGTGCCTTCTCTCACCCCAGTACTCGACCCTGGACCAGCACAGCCCCTCAGCCCAGCATGTTCACCATTTACTACAGTTGTCCAGCAGGAAGGTCAACCCAGGCTGTCTCAGGTTTTGGCCCACCAGGCAGGGGCATTCAGAGAAGGGCAGGCAGCGAGAGTCTTGGAGAAAAAGCCCAGGAGGGCAGCGGCATCCTGGGTGCAAGGAGAGGAAGTCCCTTAGGGCCAGTACCCGGCATGGGTAGGCAACTCGTATTTGCATTTTCTGGCTCTGTCTCACCTTCCATACAGTGCCCACTGCAGCTTCTGTTGGCTTTGGGGTCCAGGCAGGTGGGTGGACATAGGGGTACTAGCCCCTTCTGGCACAGCTCAGCATTCACGTGTACACGGCCCGGCCCACAGTCTCAGGAAGAAAGAGCACAAGTAGGAAGGGTGCCATAAGGCCCGGACACAAACCCCAGGGCTCCACTGCTGGACATCCCTCCAGCCAGCTTCCTGTTACCTGTGTCACCTGGGCAGAGCTGCAAGTTGCAGGGTGCCCTCTCATGGGAAGGCCCAGGGCAGGGAGCACCACCATTCTTGGGTGGGGGGTCCATACAGCTCCTCTGGCGACTCTGGTGGCCACCTCCACAGGAGACACTACAGGGCTCCCAGGGCCCCCACTCTGTCCATGCCCCCGCCACTGTAGAGGAAAAAAGGGGTCCACCAGAAATACTCCAAGGAGACACAGGCTTTGTAGAGAGGGGAAGGCCAAGCCAGGGAGCCTCTCCCAGCCCCTTGGACAGTGGCCTGGCAAGTGGGGACAGCATTCTAGCACCCCCTACAACTCCCTTTATTCGGGGAAACTGCCCATAGGTGAGAGAACCATGGGAAGACACCCAGTGACTCTAAGAACAGAGTTCCAGCCCCTGGCAAGGTTGCAATGGCAGAGCCCTCAAGTGGGGATACATCTGGCAGCAGTGAAACAAGGGAGCCACCAAAGCCAGGGTTGTGAACCTGATGTGAGTGCTGTGGGGAGCCCAGTGTGTGTGTGTGTGTGTGTGTGTGTGTGTGTGTGTGTGTGTGTGTAGGGGTACCCATCTCAGCAGCACACAGAGCAGGCTGGGAGCCACTGTGTGAGAAGTACTGAATGTAAGGCCTACAGAGCCTTCAGGGACGAGTAAGCGGTACAGCCAGCTGTCATTGAAATACCCTCTTCTGTTGTCTCCCTTCATGCTCACACATTTCGGAAACATGGGTGGAAGGAAGTGGGAATGACAGTTTACAGCTGGAGAACCTTTAGTGAAGGGACTCCCCTGAGCTGCCTAGGCAGGCAAGGGGGGGGTACGGCCAGGAGAGCGAGTATCAGAACAGCTCTTTGAAGGCTGTGATTATATGGCTATCATTGTGCCAGAGTCCTATAAAAGGCTGGACACAGGGGTTTCCAGGGAGAACAGGGTATTAGGTGAGGGTCTCTGGTATGAGCCAACCCAGGTCTCCCACAGCAAATAGTCAATCCTGACTTCTTCCTGGGGTGCTAGGCTACCTGGGCAGGCTTGCACAAAGCAGGGCTGGCTACGGAGCTGGTCCAACAGACAGCTGCCCCCAGGCAAGGGAGGTCTCAGCAGCTCCCGTCGCTGGAAGATGAGGCCCAGGCCACAGCTGTGGCTGCAATCACTCCAGCCAGACCATGGTGCCAACACACAGTCCACTGCAGGGGACAGTACGCCAGAGCTTAGAAGGCGACTCACGCAGGAGCAGGGCCCTCGGAACTGTACCTCATCCAGCACATACCACAATTGTCTTCATCAGAACCATCCTGGCAGTTCAGCTGAAGGTCACAGCGCTGCTCATGAGGCAGGCACTCCCCACTGCCGCAGCTCAGCTGACTTGGGGAGCAGAGGACCGTTGAGGCTGGCAACCCAGGGAGGGCAGTGGTAGGCAGGGTGAAGGGACCAGCACTTGCTGCCAATTCATAATTTGAGGAGAGAGAAGGGAGTCATATAAACGTTTGCTGAGACAGAGACCCACACTGGAGCACTGGACTGAGCTCCCCAAGGTCCCAATGAGGAGCAGAAGGAGGGAGAACATGAGCAAAGAAGTCGGGACCA
>NW_004949116.1:5814734-5859973 GCF_000317375.1 Microtus ochrogaster
CGTTTGCTGTCTGGATGAGAAACTTAGCTCCTTGAACTTCAGGCCGAGATCAGGGCAGTTTGCTGAGCAGAAGCTCTGGCCTTCCTGCCCTCGGAGTGCCTCCCGGAGCCTTCATGCAGGATGAGGCTCACAGGCCTTCCTTTCCACAGTTCTCACAGTTTCTCCACTGTGACTATGCAGAGAGAAGTCAGTGTATGCTTCCTTGCTCTCTTTCAGAATGGGTTCTCCTCGGGACCCCAGTTTCTGTGATTGGTTAACACTTTCTTTTATGACTGGCAGACCAAGCTTTGATCAAAATTATCTACCTTGGAGAGACGGATGAGTGGACGGATGGACAGATAGATAGAGACTATATGGACAGATAGATGGGTCTGTGGGTACACGGATAGATGGATGAGCATGTGAATGGGACAGTAAATAAATGAGTAAATAAGTAGACAGGTAAGTAGGCAAGTGGAAGGATACATGAATAGGTAGGTAGACAGAAAGAAAGAGAGAGAGAGAAAGGATGGATGGATAGATAGAACTGTTAGATATATAGTGAATTAATATTCAGGTAGATGGATAGAAGGACAGGCCAATAGACTAGTGGATATACAAATAGAGAGTGATATGGCCAGATTGAAAAATGATCAGATGCATGGATGTGTACATGAAAAGATGGATCAAAAGATGGGAGTATATATGAATGTGTAGATTTAAGAGTAGGTGAGTGGAGGCTAGAGAGATGCATACATAAATAAAAACAAGAAAAATAAATATTTTTTAAAAGAGCCAGTAGATGGTAGACACATAAAGAGGTGAATAGATCATTGAATACATGGGTAGGTGGATGGATGGGTGGGTGGATGGATCAATTTATAAGTGGAAAGATAGGTGGGTAACCTCAGCAGCTAGAGAGGACCCCAGTGTCTATCTCATTCTCTCCATCACCTTCAGAGGCACTGGTGCTTCCAGTTGCTCTTACAATTTCTCTCTAGTCCCTGCTGTCCCAGTCCCTCTCAATTCCCTACCACATGAGCTACCCAGATCTGAAACCGTCTCACCATCTCCAGGGCATGATGTAAGCCCCCAACTCACCACAGTGCTGCTCATCGGAGCCATCGAGACAGTCCTCCCTTCCATCACACAACTGCTTCTGCTCCACACAGCCCAGCACATCGCAGGGCACCTGCCCAGGGCCACAGCTCATGGGTGGGAAGGGCCTGGGGGTGACACTTTGGCCTGCAGGCAGGACACCACCAGTCAGCTGACTTGGGACCCAGTCACCCTTACCTTCCTTCTGTGGTCACTTCTTGGCAGACCCCAACTTCCTTCCACTTAGCATCTAAGATACCCCTCTTTCTGCCTTTCTTGAGGTAATAAAAAGGGAGTGAGCTGGGTTAGGAAGCTTGGGGGTCCTGGGCCCACTCTGCTAAAAATGACGTGGAGCCATATGACCTAGATCCAAGTGATAGAGCTCCTGTGGCTTCTGCTCCTCACAGAGAAGCCTGGCTCACACAGGCCTTTCAGGCTGAAGAGTCTTACCAACAGGAGTTACTGGAGTGACTGACTGTGGGGGAAGCACCGTCACAGCTGCCATTTCTGGGTGCAGGCTCTTGGTACCAGAAGGGAATGTGGAGAAGGTGGTGACCATCTGCACGGATTGCCCTGAAACAGGCAGAGGTGGCTCAGAAATGCAAATGGGACCGAGAGGATACTGGCTCAGCTCACTGGACTGCGAGAGGTGGTGAGACAGACCCTGAAGAGGGCATCTCTGGTTCCATGTGGTACAGGCTAGCCACAGCTATCACAGACAACATTCCACTGGGGAGGGAACCTCAGATTGAAAAAATAGATTCTGCCACCCAAGGAACAGAAGAAGAGAGTTAAGGGAAAGTAGGAAAACCCTGGTTTGATCTAATATTGTACTCTAGTTGCAAGAAGATAGAGCAACTTTCTAGTACAAGGCCACTGTAAAATAAGATGTTTAGAGGAGAGGGCTGAAGTCATTTAAACCTAACAGTAGAAGGAGCAAGTGTGGCTGAGACAGGATGAGGACATTGCCACGTGAAGAAACACTGCCTTTTGAGCCTCTTCACAGCTATAGTAAAAAGAATAGCCAGCCACGCATTTTCTGCCAAAATATTCACCTTCAAAGACATCTGCTTTTGGAAGCAGATTTAGAATAAGACTCGGATTCATCCCATGAGCCCACAAGTTGCAGATGTGAGTTTTTACAGAAGACACAAAGACATGGTTCAGCCAACCTACTGAACAGCGTCCACTGGAGTTCACGGAAAAGAGCCTCCTACGTCCACAGGTAGGGGAACTGAGGCCCTGGGTCGGCACAGTGCATCCACTATCTTCCAGGTTAGAGTCAGTACAAGTCTGCTGCTCCAGGGGTCTATACCTTCCCACCCTGCATTGACACTGCTCCCTTGGGGACTGTGGTACAGGTGGCTGATCAGTATCCATTGGGGAAGCCGGCACATGTGTGGCAGGGAGTCCCTTTTCCTGTGTAGGAGCATCCTAAGCTAGGCAGTCTGCCCACTCTTCTGTCCACTTACGGCACTTGTTGTCAACAAATACTTCAGAAAAATGCCTGGCATCATAACCGGCTGAGCAGAGAGACAAGATGGGGCCAGGTGGTTTCTCAACTCCCTCAAGGAGACTGGTCCAGGACTTGGGGGCTGCAGCCACCTTGCAGGACAACTGCATTACCCTGGGAATTGTCTTTGTCTCCTCAGACCTCACACCCTGAGTCTAGTAGGCTGAGAAGGTTGGGACCTCACCATGGACCTGGTGACAAGTCTCTCTTAACTTGAGCTCTCTCGGAGGAAGTCAGAGGACAGGGTGTTTTAGCCTCTGAATGCTACTGCCCTTGGCTCCAGAAGGACAGGTGATGGTAAGGGTGGGGTTTTGGGAGGGGATTGGAGTCTGTGCACATACCTCCAGTAGGCATGGATGATTCCTGCTTGGGCTGCTGGTTCTCTGTGTCTGCCAGACCCTACAGAGGGAGAGAGCTCAGAAACCCTGCTCAGGCCTCCAGGGCAGCTCCACATGCCCCATCCCTTTTCAAGCAAGCCACAGCTGCCTCCTTCCCACCTCTATATGTTTAAAGAAGCCCAGAGCTGAAGACAGAGGTGACTCTCCTGCAAGGTAAATAGTCTGGATACCCCCAGGCACTGGCCCAAAGAACTCATGACTAAGCTAACTTCCCCTGCAAGGTGGATAAACTGGGCATACTTAGGCATTGGCCCATACCCTCACTGGCCTACCTGTGCAAACAACTCTACTCTCTTCCCCAAAGTCCTAGGCCTCCCCAAGACCCTGAACAGGTCTCTTGTCAATGGGAAATGTCCTGCCCCTCTCTGTGTCACAGATATCCCCATCCTTCAAGCTTTGTCCCAGATGCCTTTGGGGACTTTAGACATAGATTCCCAAAACAGATGCCCTGGTGCCTCTTCACCCGTGACTCAGAGCTCTTGCCACCCAGACTGTACGACGTCAGTGCCCTGCCCTGAACCCCTCTGCACCATTCAGTCCCTCTAGCCCTCAGCACCCTCCCAGACACTGAGCTGGATCTCACAAAGCTCAGGACTGAAGGCCTGGAAGAATGGTGCCAGGAAACACAAGCTGGAGGGGGAGCCACTGAATGTATGGAGAGGGAGGATGATGCAGGGGCAGACAGTGCATTCGTGAGGCAGTGAAGCTGGCTTCTCCCTCACCTCCACGGTCTGCGATGGAAACTTTCCAGGCTGAGTGGAGGAGAGGTCTGGGGTCCTGACTGTGGAATGGGCTCTGGGAAGAGAAACCACCAGGAAGGCTCCAGGGAATCTCCCAGCCCTGGAGCCCAACCATCTTGAAGGGATCAGGTTATGGCATTCAGGAGGGGTGCAGCCCACTAAGACTGGACAAAGGTGAGCTCTAATAGTGGTCTCAGCATGATTATGTCATTATCACTGGAAGGCAGGTAACACACTCCCATTGTTCATTCTCCAGGACCAGGCAGGAACTGAGAGTCTCTCTTCTATCGCACTGGGTGGTGGTGGTCTAAACTCGGGAATCCTTCTTCGAGAGTAGCGAAACACCAGGTATCGGGAAAATGCACAGAACTCAAGGCTCTCGTGGTGATGAGGGCTCTGGAACCCCCAGCTGTGACTTCTTGGCGTGCATGGTTTGTGAAGACAAGGCAGGACTCCTCCCATATACCTTTCCTATCCAGGTTACACCCAAGGCCAGGCCATACCTGCTGCTGGCGCCTGCACGAAGGGGCCCACAGCCCTCCTCATCAGAGCTGTCTTTGCAGTCCACAGAGCTGTCACATGGCCCTCCCTTTGGGACACATTCCCCACTGTCACAGCGGTGCCTGGTCCCTGGACATGGGGGTGCCAGTGGGGACACTGTGGAGGATATGTTACTAAGGTCTCCTGACATCGCAGTGCCCACTCCTGTCCCTCCAGCCCCCAAGCTGGCCTGTACCTGGCTTACAGCCCAGCAGCTCCACCCACAGGAAGACATTGTGCTGGTTGTTGTCGTTGTGGTGGCCATCATGGGGCCACACCCTGATGTATCTCGCCTGTACCATCTGGTCCAACGTCCACACCTCAGGGGCCATATAGCCCGGGCTCCTGGATGAACGCTGTGGGAGATATTATCTGTTACCCAAGTCCCACCTCCTGCTCAAGCTGCCACTGTCACCCTACTCTGGTGCCCCTCCTGTGTACCCCAACCCTCATAACACAGAAGCAACTCCCACATAGAGCAGGCTGCAAGGGGTCCGTCTCCCTGCAGAGGACGCCAACCCCTGAAGAAAACGTGCTGTGCTCCACAGAGGCTGCCCTTCCGAGGGCCTCTGTGAACTGGGTGTGTTCCCGTCCTGCTCCTTCGGAAGCTGTTATAGAGGGTCATACGTGTAGATTCTAAGTCACTTCTGTGTGTTCAGATGTTGCTGGACTCTCAGCTCCACAGAGCACAGTGCCTGCTAGTTAGCAGGTGTTTCACAGATGTCTAATGCACGGATTGTTCCCCGGGGAAATGAAAGACCCTTGTGGGCAATGGCTGTGGGGACTGAAGTGCTCAGTACCATGGGTGGAGACACGGTATTAGGCAGGGAGTTGAGATAGTCATGCCACTGTAGGCCATCACTGCTGAACTGGAGGGACAAGCTGGTGACAGATGCGGCAGAAGAGTCAACCCCCTGCAGCATGATGCCTGAGGAAGGGACCAGGGCAAGACAAAGGTCAGCACTGAAGCAGCCATCCCACCTCCATCCCCCATCCCATGCCCTCCTCCTCACTGACCAGTTAGGTTCCGAGGCTGCAGCAGGTCCAGCTGCAGGTAGAGAGGCTGGGCATGCCACTCAGCATCAACATCCTCTCTAGGGTCAGACCCTATGGAGGGCGCGCCCTCGGCAGCCCAGGTGGAGTGTTCTGTGTGCTGGGATGATGCCCACACGGGCAGTTGGGCCAGGCCCAGGGGAGAGTAGCAGGCATCTGGGTGCAGGGGAGAGAGGTAGGCTGGGGTAGGGCAGAACAGAGGGCGGCAGGGACAATTGGGGAGCTGCGAGTGGAGCTGAGGTATGGAAGACAGAAAGATGACGCAAGGAGGGCAGGGCTGGGGGATGGGCGACCACCACCTGCCGTGGAGTACAGCAGCAGGCAGGGCACTGTGTCAGCAGCCGTCCTGCTTCCCTAGCGGTCTGGCAATTGCTAGAGCAGTGCCTTTCAGCATCCAAACAGCACGTGACTTACCCCCTAGAGGAGGCAGAACATAGGTGACCAGGGGGGCTCCGACCTGAGGGCTGGGGGCAGGGGTAGCAGTGGTCACAGGGACCACTGTCTGGTTCTTTCCTGTGCAGAGATGCAGTGGTCAGGAGAAAGAATGGGAGAGGCTGCCACCAGCCACCCACCCAGCACTCTGGCCCTCCACACTTCCTGGAACATGTTACGGCTCATGACTTCTCGAGAACAAACTCCAGTGGGGAAGGGTCCCTCTTGCCCTTTGAGTGAATTGGGGTTTTTCACCTCTGCTGACTATTTTTTTTTTTTTTTTTTTTTTTTTTTTTTTGGTTTTTCGAGACAGGGTTTCTCTGTGGTTTTGGAGCCTGTCCTGGAACTAGCCCTTGTAGACCAGGCTGGTCTCGAACTCACAGAAATCCGCCTGCCTCTGCCTCCCGAGTGCTGGGATTAAAGGCGTGCGCCACCACTGCCCGGCTTGCTGACTATTTTAAAAACAGAATAAAACCCCCAGGCCAAAACAATTTTCGGACATAACAGGCGCAGTTTCTAGCCCCCATAGGCATTAGAAGGAGACTCGAGCAGTGGACAGCTTATGTAACTATCCATGCAGGGTAAGCTCTAACGTCATCAATTTATAGCTACACTTTGAGGATAAGGACACTGGACCTCTGTCCCCTGTCACAGTCTGCACTGGGGTCTTCTCCTCTTGAGGCTCTTTCACCACCCCTCAGGCCCACTCACCAGGCAGTGAACAGTGACAACACGATTCTCCCATTCCCTCCACCAGGACCCAGCCCTGTGAGAACAGACATGTCAAAACCCCTTGTCCATCTCTGACCCGCTCCATCAGTTTCCCCAAGCCTGGTTGGTCTATATCACCGCTCCAGGCTCAGCCCTTGCCACTCTCTCAGACCCCTTACCTGGGGGCAGCTGCCCAGTGGGCAATAGGGGGAGCAGTGTATGACACCCCTATGCAGACACTCACACACCATACAGGGGCCTCCACGCCAGCGTTCCCCAATATGGTGCACGAGGCCCCACTGCTCACATCCCTCACAGGGCTCTGTCTGGCACCTGTAATGGAGACATCTTACAGCCTCCTGGAGGAGGGAGCTCACTCAGTGCCACCCACAACTTGCTGGACTAAGGGCATTCTCAGACTTATAACTGTCAGTAATAAAACTGGGAAAATCCTGGGTAAATGTTCGGTCACACTATAATCCCACTCTACCCCTGCTCCTAAGAGAACAACCACAACAGACACAAAGAATGGGCAAGAAGGCAATCTGTGCCAACACTGCAGATCAACACAGCCTGCCCCAGAAGGGCAGAAACAACTATGCCCCTACAAGCCTCAGCAGAGGCCACCCCCTCCCCCCCAGAGACAGAGACCCATTCTTGCCACTGGGATGGTCAAGCTCTATTTGTAGGTTCTGTCTGCTGGCTCCTGGATCTAGCAGGTACAAACCTTAAGTAGGAAAATACTTCAGAAGTATCAGCCTGTGGGGGGGGGTGTCATCTAACAGGGTGCTAGTGGGGTCTCTGTCAGATGAGAAATGTCTCTCTCAGAGTCAACCTCCTAAGAAGAGGTAGAGGGTAGACTGGGCCCCTCCTCTGTACCTGCGGGCCTTGCGGTGGGTGCCGCTGCACCGTCGACCCCGACCAGAGAGGCGTGGGTTGTTGGGGCTCCGGAAAGACCACTGGAGGCTTTGGCTGCTGCAGGGCCCCAGACAGTCTGCCCAGGGGGACCAGGAGGACCAGCCACAATCCACTGAGAGAAGATAGGAGTCAGGGCTGGGTGGTCTGGGGAGAAATAAGGCCCCCCAGGAATAGGCTTGGGCAGAGGCTTACCAGAACATTCTGGATTGGGCCGGCAGCGATGTGGTCGCCCATCCTGACAGGAGCATATCTGGCAATCCATTTTGATGTGTTGCCCAGGCCAGTAACGGGTACCACTCACCAGGCAGGGACACTGCATGGGTCTCACACACCGCCCCTCAGTGCCCAGAACCTGCCCTTCGGGACACCAGCAACCTAAGTAAAGCCCAGCATTAGCTATCATACAAAGCAAGGCCTCCACAGACCCTCTCCAGTACCCCCTCACCTGGGCTGCTGCAGGGCCTGTCAGGCAAGCACATGGTCTGACCAGAAATATCATCACATGTCAGCGGGCAGGGAGCACAGGGCTGGAATACCAACTCCCCGAAGCAAGTGGCATTGGGGCAGCCCTCCTGGGGGCAGGGATCTGAAAGAAGGCAAGGACAGGGTCAGAGCTTATAGAGAGGCATCCTCGGCAGAGACCAGTTTCTACCACTGCCCACCACGGTCTTCAGTGCCTACAGTACCCACAGCACCCCCAACAACCCTCTATTCCTGCTGTGTTCTCCTCTCCCCCAGCATCCACTAGAGGACCTCCTCCCTGAGTGTTCTCCCTCCTCCTCTCTCAGCATCGCATCATCAGCTCCTCATGCCTTTACTTCTGCCCTCTTCCCCTTTACTCACTGGCCTGGTGGGTACTACGAGGGCTCCCAGGCAGCAGGGCACAGTCCTGGCCCCCGTTCTGGGGCGGACGGCACTGCCGATGGCGTGTCATGGTGCCCCCACAGGGTTCGGAACACTGAGACCAGGGAGACCAAGAACTCCATTCACCGTTCACTAAAAGGCAAGGCCAGGATGGTGTGCATGTTGGGGAGGAGAGGGCTTCCAGGCAGGGCTAGGGACCAACAGCCTCTCTTTCCCCCTCTTTCTTCAGGACTTGCTGCCCCTCCCCCTCCCAGATGTCCCGATTGCCTGTCACCTGGGCAGGCCTCAGTGAAGCAGGCCTGTGACTGGTGCTGCAGGCCTGGGCAGTTCTGCAGCACTGGGAGTCTGGAAGGGGAGCAGCGTCTACTCCGATCCTGTATTCCAGGTCCGCAGGTCTGACTGCATGGCTCCCATGGGCCCCAGGAGCCCCAGACCCCACAATCCTGCTCATCCAGGGAGGCCTCTGCTTCATTTGACAACTCACAGTCTGGGTTCCCATCACAAACCTGGAGAAGCAACAGGCTCAGGCTTCCGGCTAGGTGTACAAAACCTGAGCCTGCCCATTCAAGCCTACCGCCCGAGGCTCTCACCAGTAGAAAAGCAATGCAGGTGCCATTCGGGCAGGAGAATTCTGGGCAGGGAACCCCTGTCCTGTTGGTGCCTCCTGGGACGAATAGCCTCTCTGGGGAAGAACAAACTGTTAGCTAGGACTAAAAACCACCTCCTAGACTGTAAGAGTGTCTCCAGCAAGAAAACAGTATTCACACCACAGTCCAGCCCATCCTCGCCCTCAGAATTTTGTCACAGAGCTGTTGGGGGTTCAGGCATAGCCATGGAGCCAAACAACAAGAGAAGAGTCCATGGCATGAGGGCAGCTGGGTGGAACCTATGGATAAGAGGTGTCCTACCACGCTGCTGCTCCCCCGTCCTATTCCTGCACAGAGACTAGCAGGGAAAGCCAGGACATTAGAGTGGGAGACATAGTTCTGTCCTGGATCAGAGGAGCCTTCAGAAGGGGTTGAAGAATGGTCCTGGAGAAAAGTAAGAGCCTCCTGTGAACAGCTTGATCTCCACTCTGGTGAGGTAGCCAGGGCGTGAAGGGTCAATGTGGAAGGGCACAAGGAGTTCCACTCAGGTAAAGTGGGGGGAAGCTGGGGGTGGGGGAGCCTCCAAACAGACCTGTCCCCATCCCTGTGCCCTCAGCTATCATCCAGTCTCTTGTTTCTACTTCAAACAAAAGACCCCTTTCTCTTCTCCCAAGGCCTACAGGGAAAAGCGAAAACTTCCAAGGAAGATTTTGTAAGAAAGATCAAAGAAACACAAAAACAATTCCACAGCCTCTCTCTAGCCACAGCAAGGGGCAATGGTGGCACCTGGGAAGAGCCAGGTCCCAGCCTGCTATGCCACCAGCAGAAGGGAGGTGTCCAGAATAAGGTATGGGACTCTCACCGCAGGCTTCGGGGTCCTCATCCGAACCATCGGGGCACTGCGGCACACCATCACATAGCTGTCCTGGAGACACACAGTGTGGGCTGTGGGCACAGGGCACCTGGTACAGCATGCAGGGCCCACCACAGCCAAGCTCATCACTTCCATCTGTGCAGTCTTCCTCCTGGTCACAGCGCCAGCCCTGAGGAGTGCATTCTCCGCTGCTGCACTGGAACTCAAAGAGACCGCAAGTGGACACTGCGGCGGGTGTGTTGGTTAGACCAGCGGGAGTGGACTCTTGGCTCTCCAGGTCCAACTTACCCTCACACCTCCTCTGGGGCCACCCTCTAGTTTCAGCACTCCTAACTCTAGCTGAGCATACCCCTTCCCAATCTAGTTCCACCCTCTCCTGCGTTTGACAGCTGTTTTGCTTTCCACAAGCCTTCCCCTAGTCCCTAAATGTCTACCAGGTTCTTTTTCACTTGTTCATAGGGAGGCCCTGAACACCAGGAAATAAATCTGGAACTTCCATTCCTCTCAAACACTGAACACATCATTCCGAGTCTTCATCCCCAAAGTATGGCCCAAATACTTCTCTTTGGGATACAGGGCACTGGTACACCATCCCCTTCCTGAGCAGTTCAGTCTTCCAGCTTTCTTGCCCTATTTATCCCAAACACTCACCAGGGCTGGCACTATCCACAGGACTTGGTGCTTTATTCAGAGAGCTGGTGAAAGTGCTCTGCCAAGTGCCAGCAGGGGGTGTAGGCAGAGAAGGCAGAGAGCAGTGACCAGGTCCCTCATCAGCTCCATCTGGGCAGTCCCAAACTCCATCACACAGCTGCATGGTCCTAATGCAAGTACCATCATCACAAGATATCTCTCCAGACGTGCAGCTCACCTGCCCTGCAACTAGAGGAGAGGAGGGACTTACTCCTTCTAAGACTTATAAAAGTGTATGTGTCTGTGTGTCTGTGAGTGTAAGCTGCCTGTGTGCAGGTGCCTGTGGAGGCCAGAAGAGGATGCCATAACCCCTGGAGCTGGAGTTACAGGTGGTTGTGAGTGGCCCAATGTGGGTGCTTGGAACTGATTTCCGGTCATCTGGAAGAGCAATAATCTTAACCATTGAGTCATCCAGCCCCTGGGGGTCACCATTTATTCTATTTCTTTGGGACATCTCCATTCAGTCATTGACAGGTATCACCTTCAGAAGTGGAGACCTGGCAAAGAAGGGGATATCTATATCTATCTATCTATCTATCTATCTATCTATCTATCTATCTATCTATCTATCTATCTATGGGCTTCCAGGATCCGGACCCTGAGAGGGGGTTCCTAGTAGGCTGAAGGCAGGGCCACGACTCCTCACCCAGACAGGACTCTTCATCTGCAGCATCCGGACAGTCAGGATGGCCATTACACAGCAGGGCAGGTGGCAAGCAGTGACCATCAGCACAGGTCAGAGAGCCAAGGGGACACGGGCAGCCCTGCTCATCTGTACCATCTCCACAGTCATCCTGTCCATCACAGAGCAGGGCCAGGGGCAGGCAGTGGCCGGATTGGCAAGACATCTGTCCCTCCCCACAGCTTGAGGTGGCACAGCCTGGCATAGGGAAAGCAGGCAGGCTGAGGATGCAGTGATGGCAAAGATCCTGACCCAAGAAGGACCAGAACACCCTCCCTGCCCCTCGGTCTTCCCCCATCACCTAAGTCATAGCTCCCTGCAGGGGAAGCCAGCTTAGGGAGCCACCCTGGGGACAGATGCTGCAGCTTCAAACTTGGTTATCTGTCCCTGTTAGTGCCACACGAGTAAAAACACTCACCCTCCTCATCTGAGCCATCACCACAGTCATCCTGGTTATCACAAAGCCACTCAAGTGGCACACAGTGCCCACTGTCTCTGCATGGAGCCTCTCCTTCTGCACAGCCAGGTTCCATCTCCTCACAGGGGGCACCATCACCTCCACAATGCCACTGACTTTCCTGACAAGTGCTGAGCACAACGAGGGGCCTGGCATTAGCCACACGCCAGCCTGTTCAGCCCAAGAGCGCAGGCTTCTCCTGGGTGTCCCGCTCACCAGTTTCCACAGTCCCTGTGCAGCACAGTCCCTGGTGGGAAGAAACTGCCACCCCACTCACAGGGACAGGCAGCCGGGTCCACACAGGCTCCTCCTGAGAGGACAGAGCATGGGATTCAGAACAAAGAATGTCCAGCCAAGGCTTGTGGCCTTTACCCAGCCATAGTGTCCACCTCCGGCAACATACCATGAAGCAATGTTCCCTCGGGGCAGAAGCAGCCCTCCACACAACTGATGGCCTGGCAGTGCCATCTGGTCTCGGGATGATGGTCATGGCAGGTGGGGGGACAGGTAGAGCCACAGGCTTCATATACCTGACCACCTTCACACTGTAGGGCTGGGTGGCGAGAAAAGAGACTCTGCTCACTGAGGCCCAAGGGCAGCAGGACGCAATGGCACAGGCAAGCCAGCTTCATTGACACCCAAGGAAAGCACAGGATGTATACTGTAGACCTTTACCAACATCCCCATCACTACCACCACCAAAAAAAAAACCAACAACAACAAAAACCAAGATGAAGGATGCTGGCCCTGTGCGTCAGCCATTCTCATGTTTGGTCCATTAAGAAGCATCTAGCAATAGAGAGGGCATTCAGTCCACATTTGAACCTAAGTGATTAAATGGCCAGCTGGTGGGACAGGAGAAGCACATTTCAAGGGGCTGGACGTATGGCAGGATTGCGAGAGGAGGGCATACTCACGGCAGAGTTCCTGGCTGCGCCAACGCACATGGTGTCTGTGCTGGGCACACTCATGCGCGTATGCGGCAATGGCTGAGCAGAGGCACTCACAGTCGCCCCCTGTGTCGCAGCTGTGGGTGGAGCCATCGACCGATCATACACCCCGCCCCCTACACACACCTCAGCACGCCCATGGCACCCACCCCTCGGCCCCTCCTTACCCACAGGCATCGTACACACACCACTCATAGTGCTGTTGCGGGGGCACCTCTGTGTGGCATGAGGCAAAGATTGGCTTCAATATCACCCCACAGCGAGCCTGAGCCCAGTTCACCCGGTGGGTATTCACCTGCAGCACAGGGTGCTTCTGTGAGCCTCCCCCCAACTCAGCTATCACACCCCCACCTCCCTCTCACTGAGCCGCCCTGCTCACTGAACAGGGGTGCGGCATGTCTCCTGGCTCAGGGCACAGGGGATTGAGACGCCAGGAATGGGCAGTAAGCTCTGCTGTGGGCTCCAGAACTCCTTGGCTGCTCCGCAGGTCGTTACTGGCATCACCATCGAAGTTTCCACACAGCCCAGCCACACGACCATGGAAGTGGGGGGACAGCTGTACCAGCACCCGGGTGCCTGGTGGCATTATAAAAAGTGACTTTAGGAGCCCTTGGCTGGGCAGGGGCAGAGAAATACATGGTTAGACAGCTCCTTGCGCAGGTACCCCCACCTAACAGGGCTGATCCTCTTTTCTGAGAATAATGAAAACACCAACTTCTGGGAGCCAGCTAGGAACCAAGCTTCAAAATCCTCCAAGCGAGCCAGACTCAGGAGGCTTCAGGATGGCCTGAGAGGCCCTACTACCCTTCTGTGGAAAGAAGCTCCAGGCTAGCCCAGCTGAGAGGACAGGGTTATTTTGGTTTCCCTCCATCCCTCACTAACAGCTGTATTTCTAAGACACCAACTGCTTATGTTTGGGTAGAGAGGTGTCAGCAGGTCTATTTTCACTTCTTCCTAAAACTTGGCATTTTCTAAATGTTTCTTTGGTGAGGCTGTCATGTTTGTAAAATGAAGAAAAACACAGTTATGAAACTATAACATAGGGACTGGAGAGATGGCTCAGTGGTTAAAAGTACTGATTGCTCCTCCAGAGGACATGGGCTCAATTCCAAGCACCCACATAGCAGCTCACAACCATCCGTGACTCCAGTCCAGGAGAGCCAGCGCCCTCACACAGACATACACACAGACAAAACACGAATGCACACCAAATAAAAATAAATAATGTTTTGAAAAGGAAAATAGAACATGGAAGTTCCAACCACTTTCAAGAGTGTTCACTAGGCTGGGAGCACTGAGCAGAGGGTAGGATTCAGAAAATATCTTGGCCTGGCTGTCATACTGGAAATCTGTCCCTAGTGGGCTATCCAGGGTCAGTCTTTTTTTTTTTTTTTTTGGAATTTTTTTGGTTTCTCCGTAGGTTTTGGTTCCTGTCCTGGAACTAGCTCTTGTAGACCAGGCTGGCCTCGAACTCACAGAGATCTGCCTGCCTCTGCCTCCCGAATGCTGGGATTAAAGGCGTGTGCCACCACCGTCTGGCTTCCAGGGTCAGTCTTAACCTCTGAGTTTGGCAGGTACCGGGAAGAAGAGTTTTGGGGAAATCAGGATACCAGTGCAAAGGCCTGGTGTGGGCTAAGGGCACCAGGGCAGAGTCTGACCTCCATCCCAGAGCAGAGTGAGACCCAGGCGTGTTGTCAACAGCAGGAAGAGGCCAGCATGGTGCAGGCTCAGTCCCGGGCCTGTATAGACTTTGGGGAGCCTTACGTCCACTCCATTCACTGTTACTGCCTGGCCTGGAGAGGAGAGGGGGTGTTAAATTTAGCCTGGTTCTCCCAGTTACTGTTCCAAACTTTCTTTTGCTCATTTACCTAGGTGACCTTGGCAGGGGAGTCATAAGACTTCTATGGGCTCTGATTTTCCAGAGTTCTGGCTCCAACAAACCCCACCATAAGGACCATCAAACCCGGGGAGGAACTGAAAGAGACCTGGGCCCTGGCCATGCCGAGGAGACATGAGAGTACCCTGCTGTGCCCCCCACCCTCTGGCAATATCCCAGCTCTCCTTGATAGTCACAGACACCTCTAAGCATGTGCACAACCGTGCTGTCCAGGCGCACAGTCACCGCCTTGGTGCAAGTGAGGCCACTGGCCCCACAGGGCAGGTTCTGGATGGAGATACTGAAGCGGCCACTAGCCTCTCTCAAGAGCAGGTACTCGCAGGCCCCAGGAAAGGTAAGGACCAGCCCATCAAATGTCACGTAGTGGGGAGCACCAGATGCCTGGCACCATCCACTGCATCGCTGACCTGTACAGTGCCACCGTTGGCCCTGGCACACACTGTGGGCAAGAGACAGGACAGAGCCATCAACAACAGGGACAGCCCAGATGGACCCTGAGTGTGGGAGATTCTAGAGCGTTCCCAGTGTCCCGACCACTCTGGATGTTCTGTCCCACCCACCATTCCAAACCCTTTTAGTGAGAAGAGGCATAGTGTCTGGGGATTCAAGGGTCACAGAGTCGTAGGGTAACAGGTGATTGGAATTCTGCATACCAAATGTTGCAATCTTCCTGGATAGTAGCATTGGGTGGGTACCACTGTCCATTGTGACGACATGGACACAGATCTGGAGGCACACAGTGCCTGTCCTGGGAGGAAGGTGAAAACACTGTTTTGGACATCTAGGGAGCAGAGCAGGGTTCTTGTATAAGGAGAGCACCTGGTTGTCCCATGGGTCCCCTTCCCAGCCTCACCAGCAACACGGTACCAAGGGGACAGACACAGCCATCAGTACTTCCAGCCAGACAGGAATGGTTGGCCCTGGGGCTGTCACAGGTGAGAAGGCAGGCACCAGGGGCATAGACGAGCTCCTGGGGGCAGAGTGCCTGCTGTGGAGGGCAGCGGTGGGCTGTGCAGTTCCAAAGGCCCCTCTCCTGGCAGATGCTGTAGAGGAGGGAAGATGGCAGAGCCAGGCCCAGCATGGGATCTCAGCATGAGATACTGAGGACCCCTGCAGGTATTTGGAACCCCTAATGCCTAGTAGGAACCCAGCCCTAATTCCAGAGACTGGAACAGCTCAGTTTCCAACACCCCAGCCTCCAGCACAGGAGGGCAGGCTGTTCAGGAAGCCCATATGCCCGGGGTTCCACAATTCCCCTTCTGTTCAGCTCCAGTGGGGCTAGTCTCTGAACTCTAGAATGGCACAGAGATACCAACTCCCCTAATGAGGTGACTAATCTTGACTGTCAATTTGATGACATCTAGAATTCGCTGGCCACAAGTCCCGGGGTCTATCCATAAGGATTTTCTAGATTGTGTTAATTGAGGTGTGAAGACCCACCCTGACTGGGCAGCAGCATTCCACCCGCTGAGATCCTGGGCTTAATAAAGAGGAGAAAGCGGGCCAAGCACCAGCCTCCATTTCTCTCGCTGCTTCCTGGCTAAGGATGCAATGTGGCCATGACTACTGCTGCCATGACTTCCCCACCATGGAGGATTGTGTTTCCTTGCACAGTGAGGCAAAACAATCACTTCCTCCCTCAAGTTGTTTCTTGTCAGGTGTTTGGTCACAGAAACAAGGAAAGTGACTAAGACATTTACAACTTGTCCAAGCAGCAGAGGGGATTCACTGAGGTGCCCTGGAGCCTACCTCTGCCTCCTTAGATGTAGACCTCATCTTTCCTTCTCTGTAACAAATTGTCTACATATCTGAGCCTCACTTTCCTCATCTGCCAAGAAGAAATGGCTTTTCATCCCCCACACTATATAAGACTATAGCTAGGAAGTAAAACCAATGCAATAAATAGGTAGTGGGCACGAAAGAGCTTCCTGAAGCTGACGGTGCCCCGGCACTGAGGAACTATCAGCACCTTGCCATCCCTCCCTGGCAACCCAAGGAGACCACGTAGTAACACAGGTAGCCATTCTCTCAAAAGTCCTTCTTCTTTATGTCCAAAGGTGGTGGTTCTTACCAGTGGCTGCAGTCTTTCTTGGTGGCAGTGTCTCCAACGTTGTAACGACGACCTCCAAGCTGACAGGGGCACATGCTGGGAGGCACACATTGACCCTCAAGGTCCCACAGCAGTCCCGGGGGACAGTTACAACCAGACACACAGCTGCCAAGCTCTTTACACTCTTCTGGCTCTCCACAATGATGACCGCACACTGGGGCACACTCCTGGTATTCCTGCCCACCAGTACACAGGACAGCTGGGCACAGGGATACATGCAAATCAGAAGCTTAGCCACACTGTCTAGACCTCAAGTCCTTATATCCCTACAGGAGAAAGGTGCCTAGCAACAGTCTGGTAAGGAAGGAGTTCCTGCCCCGTCCAACTTTCCCCAATTGGGGGTGGCGCTGGGAGAAGGAGGTGAGGAGCCCAGAGTAGGGCTGATTGGGCTGAGAGACTCACGGCACAGCGACTCATTTCTCCAGTGCAGCAGGACATCCTCCTGGGCACAGCGGCGTGCATAGGCAGAGAGCACAGAGCACAGACAGTTCCTGCCAGGGGCACAGCCACACACAGCCTCCAAGCACTGCAATCGGAACGGCTCTCTGTCTACTAACCCATGGCACTCCTTTGGACAAAAAGAAAAGGGGCAGTTCTTTCTTCATGGGTTCCATTCCCTTGGGAGTCCATTGCTGCCCCCCTGTGCCCTTGACTCTTTCTTGCAGTTTGGATCCTTGATCTTATGGGCAGAGGAGGGGGACGCCCTAGTACCTGAAAGGTGGGGCCATGCAAGATGGCACAGGTTGCCTCTGCGAAAGCGAGGCGCTGGGAGTAAGTGCTACAGGAGAACTGTGGGGTGTTATCCATCGAGGGGCACCTTTCACCACCTGACACTTGGAACTTGCTAGCAAAGGCAGTGACACTGGTCTCTATGTCTCCAGTCGGTGTCAGGAAGTCATCCTGCTGTTTCCAGGTAAAGGTGCCACACAGACCCTGTACCTGAGCCACAGAAGACATATAAAAGTGAAACCCAGTCTTACTTAGCCTAACCCAGACACTCATTGGCCTTCTTGCATACCTGGTAGGCATAATGGGGTTCCAGGGTGATGTAGGCTGCAGGATCCTCCACTCCCCAGAGAACCCAGGCCCCAGGCCAGCGCAACAGCAAGAAAGCAGAGGAGGCACGGGAAACATTGAAGCCTTCAGCACCAATCCAGGGCAAGCCTACATCCTGCCCATCCACCAGCACAGCTCCTAGAAGAGAGAGGCCTGGCCATGTGGTAGGGAGCCTGTGGGAGGATGGGGTTGCAAGAGGGGAAAGATTTGGCAAGATGGGAGAGCATGCGTTGGTGTGAAGGGATGTGGGAACGACTCCAGTGACCCCTGGAGGCCACTTGTTCTGCCAGAGACCACCATAGCTCAAGAACACACATCATGATGCAATTTTGTACATCCCTTTGTTTGTGTGGTCAGTACGTGGGAGGAGCTGGGTAAAGAGAGTCAGCAGCAAGCTGGGGCGTGGCAGAGTTGGAGGGACAGTCGCTAAGAGAGGCCAACCTCAGCAGCTCATTGCAAGGCTTTTCCAACTCTTATAACTGTGACTTGTGCTTACTTCTGAAGACCAGCAGAAACTGCTTGGAAGATGCTTTTGAGATAGTGTATCTGCCCCTGAGATAGGAGCATGAGGCACTGTAGGCTGTAAGTTCAGTTGTGGGAATCTAGAAGGGATGGTTACTGAAATCCAAGAGGAGTGTGTGGAGGACAGCAGGGGGGTAGGCCTGAGTTTGCAGAGTAAGGATGGTGGGCAACAGGTCCATTCAGCACCCTGAAGAAGACTGCAGAGACTCCCCAGGGAACAAAGGCCCTGCGTAGCCCAGGTGGTAGAATTGACGCTACCTGAGTATCTGAGCTGAATATGGGTATTCCCCAGGAAGACAGAGAGGGCGTGGAGGCAGCTCCCAGTGTCACAGGCCCCATGCTCCAATGCAACTAGCAGCTGGTCTTTTACAGAGTCCTGGGGTAGACAAGGTGGTAGAAGCCATGAGGAAGCCTCAGTAGCGTGATAACCGCAGCTCCCACCCCACACAGGACTGACATGGGCAGATGTATGTGAGGGCATGTGAGAAGGTTTGTGTGACTGCAAGTTTGTGTGTGCATGTATGTATGCATGTGCATGCATGTGTGTGTCTGTGTATACATTGGAAAGGGAAGATCTCGCTCTTTCCTCCCCATGGCTGTTCTCTATTTATATACATATAGATATATGTGTACACATTTGTTGAACTTATATACATATATATGGCTGTGTGTATGTGTGTGTGGTCTGTGTGCTGGCATGTAGCCTCCATCTCTGTGTGCATACCTCATGTATCTTTGGCCAAGTGAGTGGGGAGACAGCTGCCCTGGATAACACACCAGCTTGTTGACCCTGCACTCACCTAACTTCCTCACCCCACTGTTCCCCAGGCAAGAAGGGGACAAGGACAAGTAAAGGAATTACAGTGGTACAACACTAAAATTGAGAGATCACCGATGACCCCTTGGAAGGACTGAAAAGACATGGTGTGTGCTGAATTCCCCAGGTTTACTGGAGAGGGTCCCTTCTTTCTCTGCCTGTGATAAGCCCGATGTTTTACATTTGTAAAAGGAACTATGAAGATGGGTTTAGTTCTGTGGCCTTAGATTAGGGTGGCCAATTAGGAGAGGTGGGGACTACAGGGGATGGATGGATGTGTGCTTGCGTGTGCGTGTGTGTGTCTAAGGTGCCAAGGCGGGGGAGGTATGCAGGCAGTCATTCTCCTGCCAGCACTGCTGCCCATATTTCCTTGCTAGGGACTATATGTTTCACCTATTGCTTTAGTGACTTGTTTCCAGCCCTCTCCCCTCAGAACTCCCCTATGAGGGCTCCCACTCTGACAAGATCCTCTTCCTGAGATAGGGTCTCTGCTCACCTGCACCAAGCTGTAGTGGCAGCCTGGATTGCCCCGGAAGGAGAAGCTCCGCCCATCAAAAGTGAAGTAATGCCCGTCACCGCCCACTGCACACTCAGCAGGGCACAGGGCCTGGGCACAGTGCCAGCGGCCATCCTGGCATACGCTAAGAGCACAGAGGGTGGGACAGTGCACTGTGGCATCGGATTCATCCCAGAGTGTGGAGCTGGGCATGACCTACTCCCAGCTCAGTGTTTTTTTTTTCTTCCTGGCACACCCACCACCATTGCAACTGGACTATTAATCATGGCAGAAAACGTCACAGGTCACGGGGTGGGAAGCCCCAGAGTGCACTGGTTATTTGGAGGAGCAAATCTCAGAAACAGCATAAATAAAAACATCGGGGAGAACTACGTGGCCCATCAGAGCCCAAAGACCCACCAAGGGTTGCATTGCTGGTTCACAGTGTCACCAGGGGAGTAACGCTGGCGCCGGTGGTAGCAGGGGCAGTGGGCAGCAGGCACACAGCGGGTACCATCCCAAAAGAGGCCGGCCGGGCACTCACAGCCACTCACACACTCTTTCCCACAAGACCCCTCCTCTCCTTGGGCTACTGCTGAGCAGCTGGGTGGGCAGGATGAGACACAATCGGAATAGAGCTGCCCCCCTGGACACAGGCGTTCTGTGGGAACAAAAGTGTTCTGTGAAGGGCTGGCTGCGGAAATCCAATAGGCCATGGGAGACAGCCAAGGGCCCTCAGGAAACCAGTCACTCCAGGACCTTGGTTAGCTTCAGGTGGGCAGACCCAGCATACCACAGAAGCCAGGCTTCCTCCAGTGCACATAGATGTGCTGTCTGGCACAGGCCTGGGCATAGTTGGCAAAGGTGGCACAAACAGCTTCCTGCTGTTCCTCTGGGTCACTGCCTGCTCTGGCTCTAACACAGTAGGCAAAGAGGCAGGTCTCATGGTACTCATCCGGGGGAACCTGTCGGGAAGGGAAATCTTCAGCCAGTAAATGACCTTCCTAGCCAACATCTCCTGCCCCCTCTTCCTTTACATCCCAACTTGAAACCAAACATGGTAAGTGCTGGAAGGGGCCTCAACAGTGACAAGAACAGCCATCTTGTTCTCAGAGGTAAAACCAAAGACAAAGGAGTGCCTGACTGATGACCCAATGCAAGTGATGGCAGGACCAGATCATCCAGCTGGCACCTCTCTATCATCCATCAGTGCCTACAGAACCCTCCCCTCCAGAGCTGGTCACCACCTCCGTCCCACCCATACCTGGACATGGCATTGCCAGAACGGACCCTCCAGCAATTGGTGGCATATATCCTGGGCTTGAGCTTGAAGCTTGCCCGTTTCCAAGCCTGTATGTGTACCTTGCAGGATGCCCTCACAGCCTTGGGCCACCTCCACTGCATCCAGACACTCGGGCTGAGGACAGACCAGGCCAGGAAGCAGCGATGAGAGATATTAGTCAGGAAAACAGGAAGGTGATTGCAGCCCTCACAGTTACCTCCACCGGCCTGCCCACCAGGCCTCCTTCTGGGCTGCAGAGGTGGCAAAGTGACAAGCCCAGCCCAGAGAAAGAGGAGCCAGGGTCACTCAGCCCAGACAGACTGGTCAGTGGCCACATCAGGGAGGCCCCCAGGGTGGTTATCACACAGCAATTGCCAGGCTCCCTATGGGTCCTGGAACCTGTGTGCACTTCCTGAGGACCCCAGGGAAATAGTGGGCAGGCGGGAAGCAGTCTCACCTCATAGCCAGGGAGCCTCCATGAATTCCCAAAGGTAGCAGCTAGCATAGCCAGTCCCCCTTCTGGCTCCACAAAGTCATCTGAGGAAGTTTGAGGCCAGTGCTAGAGTACACATCCTTTGTGTACTCTCCCGACCCGTCCACTAGCCATACCAAGCCACACCTTACATACCCTCTGGCCGGCCATTGTAAAGCCCACAGAGGCCCTGTGTTCGTCCCCAGAACTCGTGGTCCACGGAAATGGAGATGGAACTGGACCTGTCCAGTCTCACAACAACCCCCAGGCCCCCAGAGAGCACCAGCCAGTCTCCCTGCCACTGCAGGCTCATCCCTGGGAATAGGACAGGGTCATTCAGTTATAAGGGCCACACTCCCATCTCATCACAGCAGGGCCTTAGCTGACTAGGAAAAGAATTCACACAAATTTAGAAGCTCTGCACTGTGGTTTTTCTGCTGGGGCTGCTGTCTTAAGAGAGTAAATTATAACACACACACTATATCCACACCACACATGTACTATACACACATTCCATTCACTGTACATATACACAGACAATACACATACCTTGTACATAGTTCATGCACCACAACACACAACATATACCACAAACCTCACATACACACATACCACACTTCTACACAGACAAAACATGCACATTATACATACACTCTGCCCACCCACCCATATCATACAGACACATGCATACTTCACCCAACCTCCTATCTCAGCCATGATGATACTCTCACGAGGCAGGTGGGGGATCTGAGTCTCAAGACAGTTAAACAGAGTGATTTGCCCAAGTCATAGCTGAAGGCAGACAGGAATGAGTGAGCCAGGCTTATGCCTTCCTGACCCTTAATTTTCAAGTTTTCCAACAGTACTCAGGGGTCACAGCAGCTCTGCCCCAGCCTGACAGCCTGCCCTAAGGAGTGGGCAGAGTACCCCAGAAGAGGGAAGGAGCCCTCACCATGAAGAAGTCGAGGCTCCCCGTCAGGCACTGGCTGCCCCTTCACAGAGACCTCCCCATCTTGGATCAACACCTCCTCAGAACCCATCATCACTCGGACCTGAGAGTGAGCCATGGATCAGATGTGTGACTCCTCTCCCCACCATGACCAGACGTTCCCTGGGGTCATCTCTCTCCCTTCTCACCAGCCAGCAGGGCCTAGGCTGGGGACAGTGGACCCTAGGCCGGAGGTGCACAGCCCAGGTGGAGTCCACAGCACCAGCTAGCAAGTAGGTACATTGGCCCAGGAAGTGGTAGTGATGCCCGTCAAAGGTTTGGTAGTGGAAGCCGGACCAGGTGGAACAGATGGCCGAGAGACGCTGTCGCTGGCTCCAGAGCTGGGCTACAGCTGCTGTCAGGGGCTGCAGGGGGGCTTCAGCGGAAGCATTGCCTAAACAACATACATCATTTGTGAGTCTCAATGCAGGACGGAGGTGAGGGCACAGTTCCAGGCATACCAGGAGGTATGACAGCCAGGTATGGTCCCTCTGGAGGGACCACAGGAGTAGCCAGGGTTTGGTGGAACAGCCCAGAACTCTTAAGGGTGACAGTCTGGATATGCCTGTCTCCAAGATTGGAAGCTACAGACCCACCTGGGTGGTGCTGACCAGAACAGCTGAGGCACATCTGGGAGCTGCTGTCCCACCAGCTGTGTCCCCAGGGTTGGGCACAGCATTCTTCCAGGCTTCCTGCTGAGGAGGAATTAGCTGAGCCCGCTAGAGGTTGGCACTGCCGTGTGACAAAGCAGAGGTCTTTAGGGCTGGCTTCAGCAAGGGCTGTGGTAGAGAATAGGGCACACCCAGCCTGTCATATGGATGACCTGGAGGGCCCCACCAGACCTGCTGTGTCCTCAGGCAGTCTGTCACCTCTGCTGTATCACAGATGGGCTCGCCTTCACAACAACTACCCCAGAGGGTACTATTCACCCATTCATTTCTGGTACTTACCATCAGTACAGTGAGGACCACCCCATCCTGGACAGCAAGCCCTCACTGTCCGGTTCCAAGTTGCAGGCCGGGTTTCTGGGGGTCTACCCCCACCATACAGAGGGAAGCAGGGAAAGGTGTTAATATTTAGCCAGGTCCTACCACAAGGCAAGACCTAAGACCTTAGGTCTGGTCAACTACCCTGAGGGGTCCTATCAAGTAATTCTCACCTCCTGACCTTATTTTCTTCAAGTGTAAAGCAAGAATGAATGCTGGGAAACAGCCTGGGGCAGAAGGAATAAGTGTCTCACCTCCCCTTGCCATACAGTGCCCACCATGGGGCCCTCTCATCCACCCATACCATCTCTCTCCACCCTTCCTAGAACCCAGTTTCCCAAATGCCTGCCACACCAGTTCCTCACAGGTACTCCCCCACTCTCAGGACATCCTGCCGTCACTTTTTCCTTTCCAGCCCGGCAGACAGCCCAGGTTCTGACCCTCACTCACTTGTAGATAGCACAGAGCCCAAGTGTTGGGGGCCTGGTAAGCCCCACATGGCCACTCCAGGGCAGGTCCAGACGCCAGCCTAGGCGGATATAATGGTACAAACTGGTGCAGGGTACCAAGTCTTCCTGACGAGGAGTTACTTCCTCTTCCACATGAATGGTCTCTGTCTGCTCACACCACCGCCTGTCCAGGGATAGGGGTGCACAACTACCAGCATTGTCCCCTCTATCCCAAGAAGCTCTGTATCACGGATCCAAACCCCCAAGGACTGCTGGGAGAAGTACTTGAAGCAAGGGGGGGCTAAGGTGGGATGAAGTGCTGAAAGAAGAGCCTGGCATCCTGGAAGGTACCTAGGCATGGCCGGGGGTGGGGGAATCTTATCAGGGGAGCCCCAGGAGCTGCTTACCCATTACTCAGAGCCCATAGCATCCCGAAGAGAAGGGCAGGGAGCAGCATGGCGTCCCACCCCAGGTCACCTTTGGGAGGACCTGAGGCTCGGACTTAGGCAGTGGGGCTGCAGGACACCGGAGAGGATAGCACTGGTCCCTAGCCCCACACCGAGGTTTGATGCAACCTGAAGGTCAGTCTGTCCAGGACTCTTCATAAAGGGAGATTTGATTCCAGCTTCTTGCCACTGGGTACCAGCTGCCCAGAACCAGATTGGATCTACCTACAGCGTCCCTTCAGATGCCAACTCTCCCTGGAAACAGGCCCCATAACAACCCTTCCTGTGTGTGTGTGTGTGTGTGTGTGTGTGTGTGTGTGTGTGTGTGTGTGAGAGAGAGAGAGAGAGAGAGAGAGAGAGAGAGAGAGAGAGAGAGAGAGAGAGAGAGAGAACCACAGCCAGACATTTTGAGCCCCTTGTTTTCTACTCTTTCAAGCACTACCACAAATGAATGTACAAGTGTGGTCAAACATGTTTCCTTTCTGGGCGTCTGCTTCCTTACCAATAAAAACTGCAGGGACTTCCCAGGGGTACAGTGATGGAACGATAAGCTCTTTGAACTTACAGGTGTGAAGATTTTTTTTCTGAGGGAGGGTCTTCCCAGCCTTCAAAAACTGCAGGCAGGGCTGGAGTAGTGACTCGGTGGTTCAGAGCACTTGTTATTCTTGCAGAGGACCAGCGTTTGGTTCCCAACTCTCACAACCACGCATAGCTCCAGTTCCAGGGAATCCAATGCCTCTCCTGACCTTAGCAGTAACAGATACACATGCAACAAACATACATATATAGAGACAAAACACACAAAATAAACCACTGCCTTTGTAATGGTGTTCTCTGTGCTCTTCCCTTTCCCTGTCCCTCTCAGGCCAGGTGCACAGGAAGAGAGAACAGAATGGCTGGAGCACCCAAGTATGTGGAGACAACCTGACAAAGTAAACCTTTTCCTCAGTGGGGTCAGGTTTTCTTTTTAGGATGTTTGTACAAGGTGGTTGGGACTATTTGGTCACCTGAGGGGTTTCTGAGGGTCCCAAGGCAGTCAGAAGACTGAAGGATCTAGGAAGATGGGGAGGGGAGAGGGGTGGAATAGGACTGGGAGCCTGCTCCCCTGCCTCAGATTGGAGCTGAGTTGAGCCGGACGGAATAATCCCAGTGTCCGGTTCGGTTCAGAGGAGGCAGCTGCAGGCTCCACAGGCAAATCCTGGTTACATCCTGGTTACCAGAAGATCTCCAAGGCCACTGGGGCTGGAGTGCAGCTGGATCTGAAACTCTGAACCCTTTCCTTTCATAATGAAATGAGGTCCCACTGGTTATCCTGCATGGTCACCCCACCTGGTACATCACAGCTAGTCTGGGTATTCCTTCTTCTGGGTTTACCATTGGGTCCGGAACCAAAAGATGCCCCAGTACAGCCAGTCTCCTGTTGCTTCCAGATAGCTAGTGTTGGTGCCTGGGAGCTGAGCTGAGTCCTGGGAAAGTGTCGGGGTCTGCATGGGCACAATGTCCCTCTAACTTCTGTCGCACTGTCATCTGGCCACTGCTCCTTCCTATCCTAAACACATGGACTGCAGTTCCCAGAGCCCATTCTTGCACACACAGAGGGACACACACTCTGCTCCCAAGCAACCTGCAGTCAGTGAGCATCCAGGTATTAGAAAAGCCTTTCGCATCTTGAGTCCCAGGACCTCCCAATCCTTCCTGTCTCCATTGCTCCAGACCTCCTCACTCTAACCAGCTGCAAAAGGCGAGGACAGCCCTGCTTCATTCCTGTTAAGGCCAGCCTTGGGTCGCTGGCTGTGTCCTGATTCCACAGGTGTCACCAATCCTTGTGACAGGGTGCCATAGCAGGGGACTTTGTCCTGTCCACAAGGGCCATTCATTGGCCTCCTCTTCGCAGATTCTCTCCCAGCTCTGTTCTGCAACTTGGCTGACAAGGGAAGCTTGGACTAGGGAGAAACATAACTTGGGCAGGCAGGCGGAAGTGGGAGCCCATGGGAATTTGCAGAAAGATCACGGGGCATGAAATAGCCTCTTGAATTTTAGTTTCAGGAAGGGAGAGAGGTGATCTCAGGAGTAGAGGTGGGTGGGTAAGGCCCAAGAGTACATGCACCCATGAGCAAAGACGGAAAGTGTTAGAGGTCTGGGGAGAGGGAGTCAAACCTAAGATTTTCTGCCCTTGGACCCCTCCCCTGCCCCACCCGCCCCGCCCATCCTCACCCACTGCAGCCTGCCCAGCAATCTGTCGAGGACTCGGCTCAACTTCTCCCCATTTTGTACTTTGTTATCCTTCGCTCTCAGCCTGGTCCCTAGTCCTCAGCCCCCATCTCGGATCCCGTTCTCCCGTCAGGGTGGATCCTGGTGGAGTTTCCCTAACCGACTCTCCAGTCTCGGCTGGTCAGACAGTCTCCCGTGGGACCGCGGCTATACCACATACTCGGCTGGCACTGTCGATTTTGAAGACAGCAGTGCATACTCTACTCTCCTCCCCAAGAAGGCCCCCTCCTCTCCCAGCTTCCCCCAACTCTTCACCACCAGCACTCCGTTCGGCGCTCCACCTTTCCCCAGCTCCTCCCTCCTAGGCTGAGAGCACCCTCCCTCCTAGCCTGAGTGCCCTTCCTCCGTACCCTCCTCTTCTTCTCTCCCCTCTTTCCTTCCCCGGTCCTAAGCTCCCGCTTTCCATCTCTCCCCTCCGGGCATCTTGCCTACAAACCGTCACCTGCACTTGAGCCTGTTAGCGGCACCCTTCCGAGAAGGGTCTCCTGAAGACCCCTGGCCCCTACTTCTTTAGCCTGGTAGCCCGGGGCAGAGCTCCTGCTTCCTAGGTTCCTCCCCCATCACCCACAACGCTGCCCCACACCCTCTCCCTCCGCGTCTTTCCTTCCCCTCCCCGCGAAGTTTCAGGGCTGTCAGTCCCAGAGTCTTTCGGGCAGCCCGCACCCAAGCTGCAGGCAGCGGGCGCCATTGTGCATACGGCCGCCCGGGACCGGAGGCCCGAGCGCCTGGGTCCCCGAAACGGGCCACGGCACAGAGCCACAGGAGCCCGCCAGGTAAGGACACGGGAGGCTCCCGGGCAGGCGTCTCCGCCAGCCACCGAAAGGAGCTTGGCAGACGCAGCCGGCTCGCGGCAGGTGACAGCCCTGAGGGAAGGGGCGCGCAGGCGAGAGTGTGGGGGAAGGGCGGGGGTCAGAGGAAAGAGGGTCCAGGAGTGAGGGAGAGACTAGGGAACTGGAGGGGAGAAGGGCGGGGGTCAGAGGAAAGAGGGTCCAGGAGTGAGGGAGAGACTAGGGAACTGGAGGGGAGGGCAAGGACTGTGGGAGCGGCCCCGTGGGAGCAGGTGGGAAGGGGGAGGGAGGGGCCTGCGTGGAGGATCCCGAGAAGGAGTAGGATTCCTAGGGATAGAGTGTAGGAGGGGTCCAGCGCGGAGGAGCAGGAAAAGGGCGCAGGGGATGGGACCGCTCGGGAGCCAAGGACGCTGACAGGTGAGCCTAGTGCAGGGCAGAGGGCTGGGACCCGGAGTGACTCCCGGAGATCTAACGGGAACTGGGATTGGGTGGGGGAGTCTGGTCAGGAGGAAAACTCTGGAGAGGGTGAGAAGTCAGTAGGGAGCAGAAATGGGCACCGGGGCCAGCGAGAGGGGGGTGTGTTGGGAAGAAAGAGGGATGGGGAGGGGCAGAGCCAGGGTGTAGGTCCAGAAACCGTGAGGTTAGCTTGGATTCCCCTGGGGTGGGGGGCGTGAGACTGGGAGCTAGGGAGCAGACCGGGAGGGGGAGGGGAAGAACAAGGCTGGGGACGGGGAGGGGAGGGAAGCGGAGCCGGAGCTAGCAGGGTTGGCAAAGGGGGAAGGGAGGCGGGGGCCGCTGAGGGGAAGGAGAGCTGCAGGAGGGAGGGAAGCAGAGGGGAGGATGGTTGTGGGGGAGGGGGGGAAACCGAGGGGAGGAAAGAAGGAAAAGAAACCCGAGTGGGGGAGGAGAGGGGAGGGGCAAGCGAGTGGGGGAGAGCAGCTGAGACGGGGAGGGCGGGAGTTGGGGGAGGAAGGAAAAGAGGAGGGGGAAGGAAGGGAGAGAGTGTGCAGCCCGGGAAGGGGGTGGTGCACCGAGAACTAGGCGGGCGGGCATAGGAGGAAGGGGGAGGGGAGCGCTGCCCAAGAGTGCTGGGGAGGGTCAAGGAAGGCGGTAGCTGCTGAGGGCCTATTCCAAGGGGGCCCCAAGGGGTTGACCCGGCGGGTGCGCGCAGGGGAGGAGCCAAGGGGGCGGGGCAGTAGGAGGAGCCCCAAAAGCCTGCCAGATTTGGTGGGGAGAGAGGGCGGAAGGCTGAGGGAGAGGGGAGGGGCAGAAGGAAGGCTGCCAGAGAGGGGGGAGGGGAGTCTGCTGAAGGAGGGGCAGAGAACCGGTTGGAGGAGGAGCAGGGAAGTGCAAAAATCGGGGAGTGTCCTGGCCTGGTGTGGGGGTGTCCTAGCCTAGTTAGTCCTATGAGGGTTGTGTGACTTTGAGGTAGGGGTTTAGGGAGGTGAGAGTCATTTATTACCTCTGCAAGGACTCTGTTCAACACCACCCCCAGTCACCCTAAAATGACACTACACCCCTAAGGTTAGCTTCTGTTTCACTAGCTCCTGCCGTGATGGCTAGAGGTTCCACGTGGAGTTTCCCACTCCTCACCTTGGTCTCCTACCCTCTATCCGGAGAATTTAGTGGTCCCTGTACTTCCCCAGGCAAATGAGTGCCTGCTGGTGGCCTTGGGGAGGGTTCTAGAGATTTGACTGTAGGTGGGGTCAGGGGCTGCATCTATAGCCAGTCAGCATTTGCAGATGGCTCCATGTCATTGGGTACCCATCTTAAGAAGTCTCTGCTCCAGATGCAGTTTGCCTTGAGGTCCCTCACCTGTACCTGGGACATCACTTTGGTGCTCTTAGGAATAGCTGAGACCTAGGCGAAGACCAACAGGAAGATTCTGAACAAAGCTGTCTTTTTAGGGTCTGTGACCTGATCACCTAGGAGAGCCACTCCTGTGGCCACGAGAGAGACCCTGGAGGCCCTGAACTCCTTGGGTGAGTGAGGACAAAGGAACCAGGAGGGTGGGGGTTACTAGGCTTATGTTGTGTAAATGCAATCCTCAGGAGTTTACAACCCTGGGCCCTTGGGGGTCTGGAGAGGCAACCTTGTGTCTCTGTCCAGACTGTCTGAATTCATGGAATTCACAGAGCACTGGCGGCTAGAAACAACAAAAAAACTTACTACATTTAAGTACTTATTGTGTTTATCTTTATTATGTGCACACGTATGAAGGTGAGGACAGTTTTCTGAGTTTGTTGTGTCCTGCCCTGTAGGCTTTGGAAACCAAGGGCAGATCATTAGCTTGGTGGCAATTACCTTTACCCACCAAGCCATTTCCCCAGCCCAGCACTGGAAATTAATTTTTTCTATTTTAAAATATTCTATTTTTCTTTCTCCTCCCCCCACCCCGCCCTGCCTCAATTAAAGGGGTTGAAGTTAATAACTGGCCAGGCTGCTGGGGAGCTTGGGCAGTCCTTTGTCCATGCAGACAACAGATATGCTCCTTCCTGTGCCAGCTGGGAAAATGCCCATCGATACCAGTTCAATACCAGAAGCTTCATTTGAACTCATCCCTCTGCCTATAACAGGATTCTCAGTGGGACAGCCAGAAATGGCTCCCCAAAGTGAGTCCAGCAATGGGTTCAATAATGCCCAGGGGAAGATGTCATCTAGGGAAGAGGGGACACAGCACTCATGCTCAGGTAAGTGGGGACAGTGGAGGTCTTGGGAAAGAATATTCTTTCTTCTACAAGCTTTTTGGACATTTGGAACTCCTTAGGCACTAAATAGACCTGGGTGCCTCCCTCCATGGAGTTTAATCTGAGAGGGGGCAGCAGTCAGCCAGCAAGAAATGTAAACACGGTAAAAGTTGTAAACTGCCTTAGAAGATAGAAGGGGCTGGAGGAGGGCTAAAGCAAAGTGAGGGGAACCTGGGTGGCTGCAGGTGGGATGAGACAGGAATGCCTAGGGCTAGATCTAACCTGTGTTACCTTAGAAATGGGAGGCCTGACTGCTTGGGTCAAAGGTCTTTGCTTACTTTCACCTCTTCATAAAACACACAGTCCAGAAATTCCTCACGGTTGTGGCTCTTGTCCACTCTTAGTACCTGCTTTGGCCACTGGGAATTTGCCTTTGCAGGTATGGCATATGATAGGGTTCTTTAGCAGGGGTAGAAAAATGGGGGTGGGGGTTTCAGGCTTGCTTCCTAGTCCCAATGGACTAGGAAGTCTTCTGTCTGATGTTTCGGGAGTCCTTGGAGTATCCTCTTCTCTTCCAGAGCATGAGACCCCTGGCCAGAAAGAAGGCATCCACACAGAACAAGCTGAAGCTCCTTGCATGGGCAGCCAGGCTTGTACCCCACGGAAGACTGAGCCTGCAGGCTCTGTCCCAGGTGAGTCTCCATGGTGCTCTAGAATCAGGCAAAGGGAAAAGGGACCAAGCAGTTTCCAGAGCTTCTCTCAGAGATCGCTGTGCTCATCCAGGCCCTGTCCCCTCTCCTCTGTAGACTTTCAGAGCTCCAAAGGCGTTTCACATCTGGGGATAGCAGAATGGGAGCAGAAGATACCAACAAGCACATCTCACTTTAAGCGACTTGTAGAAGTCCCAGCTTCCCTCATCATCTCCCCCAGTTCATACACGCTGTTGCTCTCTTATATTTTAATCACCACAAAGATACAGGGCATTCATCAGCTTGTTCACTGCCTCTACGCTGCATGCTCCTCTTGCCAAACCTCTGCTGATCTTCATGGTACCAAGGTCCCAGTCTGTAGCCATTAACTCATCTCTTCCATTCCCCAGGCAGTCTCTCCACAGCTCTACCCATCACTTCTTCCATTCTTCACCACTTGCTTGAGCGGCATCACTTATCCAACAAGGATTCATTTAGTGCCTGCTGCAGAAAGATGTCGAGTGTAGCAGGAAAAGACAGGGCATCTAGCTGCACAGACGTGGGTTGCGCCCTTGCTCTGCCCTGACCTGTTGAATGCTCTTGGGGGTGGGGGGGTTTGTTAGCCCATCATCAGGGTGACAGGAACTTCATGGCTGGTATGAAGCTTTATGACACTGCATACACGCTGCCTCATCCATAGTTGGCCTCAAATAAATGGTTACCAAGCTGATTTTTGTCAGACACATAAAGACACTGTGTTATTGGACACAAAATTAGAATTCAAGATGTCTCCCATCCAGAAGCTAAGACGTAGCTGGGTTGCTGTTACTATGAGGCAGAACAAATACATAGCCACAAAATTTTTAATTAACAGAAGCTAATATTAATGGGAATTACTATAGGAATTTATGGTAAAGGATCCCTATGTGCCGGATGCATCAAAGCATTGCTTTTTTTTTACTGTGAGAGAAGCAAGGATTTCAGCTGGTGGGTGGGGGAGGGGAAGACGTTCTTGGAGGAGAAAGGTGATGTGTGACAGATTGGAGAGCAGCATAGAAAGACAAAACCTCACACCTGGACAAGGTAGGTGTGTGGGTGCTCTGCAGCTAGAAGCTGTTGTGATTCTGGAGCAGCAGAGCGGCGTGGAGAAGAGAGAGATGACATAAGAGGGTAAGCAGACAGTGATTCGGAACCAGTGAGTTAGAAATCGGGAGTGAACACAATCTGTGTGTAATATGATCAAGGCTCAGGCTATGACAGGCTTTCAGGGCCAGACAGCACTCAGATCATGTGGCTCACTGGCTCTCAGGCAAGAGTCACTGGGACTGGTGGGGGTGGGGACTTTAAAGGAAGAGACCGGATTCCTCTGCACGCCTGGATGCATTTTGTCAGTGTTCCCGAGGAACTTGAATCTGCCCTTGGGCTGAAGCTCCCCTTGAGGCCTGGAGCTCCCTCCGTGCTTCTCCCAGTAGCTGAACACTGACCAGTTCCCCCAGCCAGCAAACACCAGTCTGTCACCTCCTCCTTTCCTTGTGTCTTGTTCCTGTAAGCTCCAGCCACTTTCATAATGGGACTTCCCAGTCCAGTAGATCAGGAGGAAGGGAGCTGAATAGTGGGTGCCAAAGGGAACGGAGCAGCACAGGGAGCATTTGAGAAGGCAGAAGTGTGTGTGTGTGTGTGTGTGTGTGTGTGTGTGTGTGTGTGTGTGTGTGTGTGTGTGTGTTAGGGTGCCTGGTGCTTAGGGAGGAAGCTAAGGGGGAGGTACCCAGGTTCCTTGGCCATCCTACCTCCTAAGGTTAAAGTTAGCTGGGGAGGAGGCCTTTGAAGGGCAGGTATTTGGTTGTTACCAAACTATAGCCAGTTTGAAGGACACTCAAGAAGGGCGGCTGAGCTGGGGATGAGAAACTACTTCCAGAAAACCTGCCAGCCAGGATGATGGGGGCAGCCTCTGGGTGACGGAAGCTCAGAGAAAGATTGGGACAGAAGTGGGCAGCAGTCCAGTGGAGCAAGGGAAAGTGTCTACTAAGATTCAAGGAAAAGTTCCTGAGTGGGGGAACTGGCCAGCCTGAGAGAAAGGCCCCAAGAGGGGCAGTGTTGGCCAGCAGCATTGGTTGAAGAGGGAACAGAAGGAGGACTTTGGGGTTTACTGATTCCCAGGAACTTTGTGTGGGGTACATAGAGGAGCCAGACTGCAGGGAAGTGAATGTGAAGAGCCTACTGGGAAATGAATGTGCCCGTGGATGGTTTTTCCAACAATTTTTTTAATGATTTCTCAGGGGAGGAATGGATGATTCGGAAGGTGAAGGTTGAAGATGAGGATCAGGAGGCAGAGGAGGAGGTGGAATGGCCCCAGCATCTCTCCTTCCTTCCCAGTCCTTTTCCTGCTCCTGACTTGGGTCACCTGACTGTTGCATACAAACTGGAGCCGGGGACTCCGGGATCTCTAGGTGGGCTCGCGCTGTCAGGGTGGGCTCCGATCCCTGAGAAGCCTTATGGCTGCGAGGAATGTGAGCGGCGTTTCCGGGATCAGCTAACTCTGCGGCTGCATCAGAGGTTGCACAGGGGCGAGGGTCCCTGTGCCTGCCCGGACTGTGGCCGCAGTTTCACGCAGCGCGCCCATATGCTGCTGCACCAACGCAGCCACCGCGGTGAACGTCCCTTCCCTTGTTCTGAGTGCGATAAGCGTTTCAGCAAGAAGGCACACCTGACCCGCCATCTCCGCACACACACCGGCGAGCGGCCCTACCCATGCGCTGAGTGTGGCAAACGCTTCAGCCAGAAGATCCACCTAGGTTCTCACCAGAAGACCCACACCGGAGAGCGGCCCTTTCCCTGTACCGAATGTGAGAAGCGTTTCCGCAAGAAGACACACCTGATCCGCCACCAGCGCATCCATACCGGCGAGAGGCCCTACCAATGCACCCAGTGCACACGCAGCTTCACACATAAGCAACACCTGGTGCGGCACCAGAGGGTGCACGACGCTGCTAGCCGCACCCGGTCCTCTACCGACGCTCCTGCCTCGCCCCATTCACCCTCCTCGTCCCCTCCTGGGCCTAAGCCTTTCGCTTGTTCCCACTGTGGCTTGAGCTTTGGCTGGAAAAAGAACCTCGCTACGCACCAGAGTTTGCATCTCACCGAGGGTCGCCCTTTTGGGTGCGATGAATGTGCACTGGGCGCCACCGTAGACTCCTCCGCCACAGAACCCTCAGCCTGCGCTCCCCACGCTCCTGACTGTGGCCCAGGTTCGGGGCCTGCGACACCCCAGCACACCACCCCCGGTGAGCGCTCCTTCTTCTGCCCTGACTGTGGGCGCGGCTTTGCTCACGGGCAGCACCTAGCCCGCCACCGGCGTGTACACACCGGGGAAAGGCCCTTCGCTTGTGCGCAGTGTGGCCGCCGCTTCGGCTCGCGGCCCAATCTGGTCGCCCACTCCCGGGCCCACAGTGGAGCCAGACCTTTTGCCTGTGCGCAGTGTGGCCGCCGCTTCAGTCGCAAATCTCACCTAGGTCGCCACCAAGCAGTGCACACAGGCAGTCGCCCCCACGCTTGTGCTGTCTGCGCCCGCTGCTTCAGCTCCAAAACCAACCTGGTCCGCCACCAGGCAATCCATACCGGCTCCCGCCCCTTCTCCTGCCCGCAGTGCGCCAAGAGTTTCAGCCGCAAGACCCATCTTGTGAGGCACCAGCGTATCCATGGCGAAGTGACCCTCCCAACCTCGACCTCGAACCTTTCAGCTCCAGTTTGGCCCAATTCCTCTGAGGTTGTGCCACCTCCAATCTTCTTCTAAGCGAAGTTCAGACCCTCATCCTTCCTTTCCTAACAGATTTGGGAGACTCATTCCTGGAGACTTCGTGGGCTTTCCACTTAGGTTTCTGCTGAAGTACCAGGAGACATTCCATTGTCCTTTCCATAAAGTTGAGAAATCCGAAAAGCATACTTAGCTCTTGACAGCCGTGACAGTGAACATGCAGAGATTTCCATGCATTGGAAATCGGGAGTTTGGGGGGGATCAACTGGACCAGGGGGAGACTGAGCAGGATATTTCTTTCTACCTAAAGGGAAAGAACAGTTATTTATGTACTTGAAGTTCATTAAAGTTCAAATCTGAAGTTCCGGGACTGTTAACTGAACCAGGGGTGGGAAGCCTGACTGGTCCACTTACTGCCATCTCCATCCACAGGAAAAGACCCTCCCTGTCATCCCAGGGAAGTTAAGCTTAACTAGCTGGTCTTCCCAACCAATATGTAATATGCCCAGATGCCAAACAACTACCCTGGTTGCCTGTGCGGGGCGTACCTGTGTCTGTGTGTGTGTGAACGCTGGCGCGCTCAGGAGTTTGACAGGAAGAAGTGAGGACTAGGAGAGGTAGAGAGGGCAGGCTGCTTCGTGGCTGTTTCTGTGGGCCCAGCATTATCACTGTCGGTCCTGGGACTCTGTGCTACCTGTTTGCAGCCCTTTGAGGGGCTTCAAGTGTCCTCACCTGTACCTGTCTAGGAGGTAGGAAAAGAGGCAGTACTTGAACGGGTCATAAAGGTTGTTTCTATATCACACTTTCAGTGCTGCTGGTGAGGGGGGCTTGAGCCTGGAGGCCTGCAACTGGACACACCCAAGTGGGGCAGACAGAAGCGCTGGGACTGGCTGACTGGCAGTGAGGGGAGCAGCAGGGGGGGTGGAGGGGTAAGTTTGGAGAGAACAATTTTGGATTTGACCTCTCCTGCCTCATGGGGGACTTAGAAGGAATTGATTGCTCTTCTAGAACTCCAGTTTCTCATTAAAATAATAAGAGTTAGTGTTGACCAGGGCCGAGACCCCTTTCTATCCTATTAGTGGATGACTAACACCACCCCAG
Organism: Microtus ochrogaster; assembly: GCF_000317375.1. NCBI lineage: Eukaryota > Metazoa > Chordata > Mammalia > Rodentia > Cricetidae > Microtus > Microtus ochrogaster. The sequence goes on from NW_004949116.1 coordinate 5,850,029, forward strand.
CAGCTGTCTCCTGGATGCTAAGCACCAGGACTGATGGGGACTAATAGGGAGCCACTGACGTAGGGATCCTTTCATTGGAGCTTACCCGGGTTTCGTGTCTGCGTTGCTGTTGCGGTGATAGAACACTGACCAAAAAGCGCCCTGGGCAGGAAAGGGTTACTTGTCTTACATGTTCATGTCACAGTTCATCATTCAGGGAGGTCAAGGCAGGAACTGAAGCAGAGACCAAAGAGGAACACTGTGTTGGCCTGTTCTCATTGACTTGCTGAGCTCGCTTTCTTAAAATGCCACCTAGGGGTGGCCCTCCCCATCAATTGTTAATCAAGAAAATGCCCACAGACTTACCTACAGGCCAGTCTGATGGAGGCATCTTCTCAATTGAGGTTCCCCTTCCCAGATGATTCTAGCTGTGTCAAGTTGGCAGCCAAACCAAAACTAAAACCTAACCAGCACAGTGGGCCACTTGAAGGCAGAAAAAGAACCCAGAAGTCCAAGAATAGTCAAGGAGGCTAACAGAATGCCACTTCTAAAGTCATGCCTGAAGAAATGGCGCAGGAAGCATGGGTGGGAGGCTGGATTGGAAGTAGACTTAGAATAAGTCCAACCCAAGACCCAGAGAACCGCAGTGCTCAATACAAGGGAAGAGGAGCTAGGGATGGCCTGAGAACCAGAAGGATCATTAGCACTCCGTGATACACGGTTCACACTGTATCTAAGGGGATGGGGGCAGCAGGTTTTAGACAGAGTGGAAACATGGCCATGTTTACACTCCTGCACTTTGGAAGATGTTAGCTGCAGAGGGCATGGCTGGAGTGGATCAGCCACCCATCTGCCACATGATGGGGACCTTGGACCACGAATATTCAGAGGAGATGGTGAAGTGTTGAATTCTAGAAACACTAGGCCGATAGTACAGGACTTGCACAAACAATTGGGAAGAAACTGAGAGAAAACTGTAAAGACTGGGGTGGGGAGGGGTACCCAGAATAGAAAGGAGGAGTCAGAGGGGGTAGCAGGGATGCATGGACAACAGTTCCAGGATGGAGGAAGCAAATAAAGGCTAGAGGAGAAGAGCACAGGGACCCAGAATCCTAGGCAGTGGTATGCAGCGTCCCAGTGGTTGGGTGAGCTCCAATTGCAAAGGTAAGTCATGGAAGTGAAGTCCAGAACAGGCATTAGAGAAGGAGACCTGGACACAGGTGAGGGAGAGTGGGATTCCACCGGGAAGTCTCTCTTGCTGTAAGGCTGAGGGCATGAATATATGCAAGGTTTTGTTTCCTGGCTAAGAATGAGTAGGTGGCTGTTGATTAATGTGGGGGTGACTATAAAATAGCAATAGCTATTGGAATCCCCACCACTCTCCCAGTCCAAAGTCCAGCTCAGCTTCTCCCTGAAGCTGCCCACCTGGCCTCTGGAGTGCTGAGCTTGTAGGATTTTCCCAAAGGCGATTGCATGGACTGTTCGATTCACACACGGAGTGCAGTGTTATCCCACGGCTTCCCCCGTTCTCCAAACATTCTGGGATTCTTGTGTAACAACAGCTTTTTGATCCTTAGGCATGTTTGATGAGCACTACCATGTGCCAGGCATTTCTGGGATTTCACATTCTCTTCAAGATTCACCATCCAGCAAATCTTTGTCCTTTGAACTTGTTTGCAAAGAGTTGAAAGTCATTTAGTGTCAAGCCTGGTGATCAAAAGACAAGCGCTCAAAAACAAGGGAGCGAGACTGATGGTGCAGGGCTGTCAACCCAGCCACTGGGGTTTGGGCAGGAAAATCAGAAGAGCAAGGCTTACCCAGGCTACAGAGTGACTTCAAGGTCAGCCTGGAGAACCCAGGGGAACAAGGGGGTGGCGGGGGGGGGGCGGAGTGGGGACTGGCAAGAAGACTCAGCCAGTAAAGATGCCCACTGCCACACTTACACTTAATCCCAGGGACCCAGGTGGCAGAAGGAGGGAATTGACTCCTGCAAGTTATCCACTGACCCCCACACACGGGTTACAGCATGGGTATATGTGTGCACACTAAGTAAAGAAGAAGAATTTTAAAAGGGAAAGTTGTGGGTTTGCAGCTTGGTGGCAAGGCACTTGTCTGGATGTACAAGGCTCTGTGTTCAGTTCCCATCCCTCCTCTGCCCAAGGCTGGGGCTTTTGGCTTTGTTGCAAGGAGGAGCTAAAGACTCAGCAGTGTTCTTACTAAAATGAAGACACACTCCTGTGTTTCTCTAGGTGGGACCCCAGGCGTGCACCATCCTTGGTACTGGTACTCAAAAACAAGAAGTAAAACACAAATTATATGTATGTATTTATGTGTGCATATTTCATCTATAATGGAATGTTTCGTTAATTAGCCAAAATGCATTTGATCTCCTCCAAATCTTTTTTTTTTAAAAAAACTAATTCTTTATTGATTCTTTGAAAACTTCTAGTCTCCTCCAACTCTTGTTGCACAGAAAGATTGTTGTGAACAGATATGAAGCAGGAATTGTGTAGTCTTTGTATGTAATACAGACATGTATAGATCGTACCACCTGACTGTGAGGAACTTGGAGTCTGGCTGGAGATGGAACATCAACTTCCCATAAACTCTGTGTGCTCCTGCTGTTGCCTTTTCATTTGGAGGAGGAGGAGGAGCCAGGGAAAGAGCTGGCATGTTGTTTTCAGCAAAACTGTGGCCCTCTCACTGCTTTGCCTTGGCAGCTGTTCAGATGCCCAGAATACTGATTCTCTCTTCTTTCCTTGTTCTCTTTGACATGTCACTGTGCTTGGGAAACCAATCAGTGATGAAGAGACTGTTTGGCAAGGGCAGAAGAACGCGAGCGGACTTTAGCAGCACCGACTCCAGGCTCTAGTGAAATCTGCCAATCATGACCCCTACTGTACAGGAATCTTGCTTGAGTAGGAGTCTCTGGTGTCTCCTCCCTCTGTCTGCAGGAGTGGACACGGAGAGCTGCTGGTCAGAGAGATCTGCCAAACGTGCCTGCAAATCTCAAGTCAGAGAGAGTCTAGGTGTGTCTCTGACCAGCTCAGACAAGCAGGTAGAGAGACTCTGGCATTTTAATCCTCTGAACTTGTAAATCCTATGTAAACATCGTAGGAAACAGAGCACAAGCCCTTGATTTCATGAGTTTGATTCTTCAGATGTAAGACAAGCTATGTCCCTCCTGTGGTGGCCCTTAAAGCGGAGTGCTCTGGGAGACAGTAAAGAATTAAGAGTCATGGCCCCAGATTCACGAACTTAAACCTGAGCGTGAAGAGAAAGCTTAAGCTTCACAGCAGGTGCACCGTGTGTGGCTGTGCAGGCACAGGTATTGCATCCAGACAGGGCAGGGTGTAGGCTGGAGCAGTCAGGGTGTTTCTGGAGGGAAGTGTGCCCTGGGTAGGTTAAGAAGATGTTTAGGACTGCAAGCAGGAGGCAGAGGACGTTGGATCAATGCCACAAGCCCATAGTGTAGGGGCTTGGGCCACAGGAGGCCAGCTTTATATAACTCTAGGCAGTGATGAGAACTGGTTACCTTCTCAAGGTCAGTTCGGAGAAATCCCACCTCTGCTGCAAGGAGTGATGTCTGAGTTAATGGATATTGTCCTAAGGTTTCTGTTGTTATGACGAAAAGCCATGGCCAAAACAAGCTGGGGAGGAAAAGGTATTTGGCTTACAGTTCCAAAGCACTGTTCATCACCAAAGGAAGTCAGAACAGGAACTCAAACAAGGCAAGATCCTGGAGGCAGGAGCTGATGCAGTGGCCATGGAGGATGCTCCTTACTGGCTTGCTTCTCATAGCTTACTTAGCCTGCTTCTTATGAAACCCAGGACCACCAGCCCAGGGACTGTACCAACCACGCTGGACTGGACCCTCCTCTATCCTTATCACTGGGCTTTGATTCTACTGCATGGACTGGGTTTTTGGGAGCCTAGTCTGTTTGGATGCACACCTTCCTAGACCTGGATGGAGTGGGAGGGCCTTGGACTTCCCACAGGGCAGGGCACCCTGACTGCTCTCAGGACCGGATAGAGAGAAGGGAGGGAGAGTGGGGGGAGGGAGAGGGAAATGGGAGGAGGGGAGGAGGTGGAAATTTTTAATAAATAAATAAATTAAAAAAAAGAAAATGCCTTATATGCAGATCTTACGGAGGCATTGTCTCCACTAATTAAGAAAATGCCTCCATAAGATCCAGCTGTAAGGCATTTTCTCAATTGAGGTCCCCTTCTCCCTGATGACTCCAGCTTGTATCAAGTTGATGTAAAACAAGACAGCACAGATATGGTACTAATTACTAACAGTTTCTCATTATATAAACATCGTATCATACTCACATACATGTAGTCACTAGTGTTGATTGAGAAAACTGAAACTTGGCCCATGGAGCTCCGGCTGATAACCAACATTCTACTTCCTCTCTGAATTTGACCATTAGCACTTTCCTGTAAGTTGGAGTGTATAATATTCGGTCTTATTTCTCTTAGTAAAAAATCTTCAAGGTCCATCCATATGGTAGTAGGCACCAGAATTTCTCTTATTTCTCTTTTTAATTCCTTTTCTTTAAAAAAGTTGAATGAATTGTGTGTGTATGCATATCTGTGCATGTGTGTGTGTGCATATGTGTGTATCTGTGCATGTGTGTATATGTGTGCATATGTGTGTGTCTGTGCATGTGTGTGTATGTGTGCATATGTGTGTGTGCATATGTGTGTGCATATGTGTGTGCCTGTGCATATGTGTGTGTGCATGTATGTGCATGTGTGTGTGTCTGTGAATATGTGTGTCTGTGCATGTGTGTGTGCATGTGTGTCTGTGCATGTGTGTGTGCATATGTGTGTGTGTCTGTGCATGTGTGTGTGTCTGTGCATGTGTGTGTCTGTCATGTGTGTGTGTGTCTGTGCATGTGTGTGTGCGTGTGTGTGCATGTGCGTGTGTGTGCATGTGTGTGTGTCTGTGCATGTGTGTGTGCGTGTGTGTGCATGTGTGTGTGCATGTGTGTGCATGTGTGTGCATATGTGTGTGCATGTGTGCGTGTGTGTGCATGTGTGTGCATATGTGTGTGCATGTGTGCGTGTGTGAGCATGTGTGTGCATATGTGCGTGTGTGTGCGTGTGAGCATGTGTGTGCGTATGTGCGTCTGTGTGCGTGTGTGTGTGCCACACACACATCACACATGTGGCGATGAGAGGAAAACTTGAAGGAGTTCCTTCTTTCCTTCTACTGTGCAGGTCTCGAGTGTCACACAGCAAGTACCTAACCCACTGGGCCATCTTTCAGACACAACATTCCTTTATTTTTATATATTTTTTTATTTTAGTCTTTTAATTAGGGCTTGAATTCAGATTTCTTCCTTTTAAAGGCTGAGTAATATTCCATGTGTGTCTACAGTTTTTCTTTCTCTATTCATCTCAATGGTACAGGTTGCTTTTGCCCAATAGCTTTTGTGAATGATGCTGTAGCCCCTTGCAGAAGAGCACTGTCACATTCCTGGACTCTAAGCTCAGACCCATAGACGGACCTAGCAGGTGAATGTGTAAGACATGCGTGTGCAAGGTGTCTGAGAAGAATAAGGAGAGATGGGCTCTGTCAGGATGGTCAGGAGGCATCTCTGAGAAGACAAAACAAATTGGCAGGAATGTTAGTGTTGTGGCCTGGGCTCCAGGCCGTCCAGGCAACCTGGGTCACACACCCAAGGCATTCACAGTCTGTCTCCTGGGAAAGAAGAGGAGAGCATCCTCCCCTATGACCATGACTGAAAACAGTGCCGTAGCAAGGAAAGTATAAAGCATTTCTCAGTTACAAAATTCCCTCTCCAGGAGCAACTCTCACTTTCGGAGACATGCTAAGACACAGGCCTGGAGTCTGTGACAAGGTGAGTCTGTGACAAGGTGAGGGTGACAGACAATTTAAAACAATCAGAAATGAACAGGCTGGATAAAGCCCTGTTTTCATGGAAACTGTATTCTGCGACATGCTGAATAGAGGCACTTGGGATGGGTAAGGAGTGTCCAAGCAGGTGATGCAAAGGGGAAGCCAGCTGTGCAGCAGGCAAGACTCAGAGAACCTGTGAGGGTAGGGGATGCGAAGCTTGCAGGATCTTGAAATGTGCTCCTAGAACAGGTGGTGGAGACCCCCCAGGGAGAGACGCTTTGTATCAGACGAAGGTGATACAAATATCACCTATACCTAGCCCAATACCTAGCCTGAGTAGCTGAGAATCGCCTGAAAGTTTGCCTTCTTCTGCCCCAATCGCCCATGCCTGCCTTCACACACAAAGAGGGTCTGTACCAGGTGCCCCTTCACCAAAGGTGCCACATTCCTTTTCTGGGGTCTTCTTAGCAAAGTACCAGGGTTGGGCGGGGGGGGGGGCGCTCCAAATGACAAAAGCAGCTCCTGTTCTGTCATTGGATGAGAGGTTGGAAGACTTGAGGCCATATGCTGGCAGGACCTCAAGTCCTTGGCTTGTTGTGGAGAAAACGAGGACTCTGCTATATGCCTCTAGCCTGTCCGCATCTTCACCGGTGGATGCTTCTCCATCTCCCCTTCTGACCGCAAACGACTTCCCCAGCAGTCATTCTGTGGCCATCTGTGTCTTCTCTTCTTAAGGACACAGGTCCTATTGTATTATACCCAATCTAATGACTTCATCTTAATTTGATTACCTTTGCAAAGACACTATTTCCAGATGCATGGCCCAGGGCTGTAGGAGGGGCTTGAAATGAAGGTTCCAGGTGCCTGGAGGCTGGGAGCTGACTCTGGAGGTCATATCACTCCAAGCAGCTGCAAGACAGAACTATTTTTTTTTTTGCCTGTACAAATGATTTTGGTTGTTTTGTCTTTGAGAAAGGCTCTCACTATGTAGACCAGGCTGTCTTCCATCTCAGAAAAAGCCACCTGCCTCTGCCTCCCAAGACTTGGGTGGAATTAAAGGTGTGTGCCACTATACCCAGCCTTTGCTGACGTTTTTTATAAATCTCAAGGGCCTCAGGCAGACTCTTCCTCTGCTCACGGTTCATTTACCTACCGATCCTTGGGACTTCTGGAGACAAAGCTGGGTTGGAGAGACTCACGCTCGCTCTTCTGTGTATGACCGGCTTTCTGGAGCAGCCCTTGTAGGGGGCTGGAAGAGTGTCTCTGGAGAAGGGCTGTGGGACTCTACCTCGGGCGAGGTGGCAGTGCCTGAAACAAGAGCTAGTAAGGAGGAAGACTGGCCAGATGCAGGAAGTAGGGGTTCCAAGATGCTTAAGATGTGGGGTGCTAGATCCATACAGGAGATGGGGGAGCAGATTAAACCAACTGCCCAACTGAAGACACAGCCTTCAGGTTTGGGATTAGGTCAGCCTCGGAGCAGGGACCTTCCTGGTCAACAACAGGATACCGATTTATGTAATGGGTTTATTTAATATTGTTATGTAACATCATTAAAAGCATCATCACAAATTGGATTCTACTTGAGGTTCTGCAGAAGCAAGACCAAGAATCCTTTTCAATCCTGAAAGACAGCCCCGGGGGGGTCAGAGCCCCTATTTTTCTACCAGAGTTTCTTTCCAAGCCTCAGAGTCTCTCACTCTCTATGATCTTTAGGGTCTTCCTGCAGGGTCTGGAGTTTAGATAGATGAAGCCAACTCTATCCTGGGGATCCCTGGGATCTTTTCTCTCTATCTCTAGACAGAGCAACCCCCAGGGCCATTCAAATGCCGCTCCTCCATCTCCACTTGTACTCCTGATGCTGGCACCTCAGTTGGGTGTCCACATGGCTCCCTAAATGTTTTGTGGACCACTAAATACTTTAAAATGTGTGCTATCACATGTCATTTGTACCTATTGTTGGTACCGGTGTGAGACTTTTCACACGAGTGTAGTGTGCACCTTTTATCCACACACACCCATGTCCCTCCCAGGCGTCATTGCTCACTGCTCTGCGTTCAGGTCCATCTAGCCCAGCTTCCTCATGCGAGAGAACTTGTGTCTGCTCATTTCACTCAAAGATTTCCAGTTCCAAATGGGAGCCCTTCACTCCTCCCTGTGCACATAAGGCTACCTTTTCCTTACCCATTATTCAGTCAGTGGGCACCTAGGCTATTGTGAATAGTGCCATGATAAGCATGGATAACTTTCTCAAAAGAATATGTGTTTAAATAAATTTGTATATAAATTCAAAGTCTATGATCCATTCTTAATCCTATCCATGCGCCCTTGGGGCTGTCAAAAGACTCTGTTCTCATCCTACATGCGAGACAATTTGGGCCTAGAGAGGGAGACATGATCCCTCTCCTGCAGGTGGAGGGAGGGAATGATGAGCCCATGGTGTGGTAGGGCAGGGTAGAGAGGGAGACATGATCCCTCTCCTGCAGGTGGAGGGAGGGAATGATGAGCCCATAGTGTGGTAGGGCAGATCCTGCTTGCAGGCTTCTGGCTCCCCGTGTGGCCCTGTGCACGTGCCTACCATAGCAGAGACTAAAAGAAATTTTAGAACAGGTGGGTGTTCACAAGAAACACTCAGGCCACTGTATCCCCCTTCTTTTTCACGAGGTAGGGAGGGTGGAGTAAGAAACACAGAGGTGGCTCGGGCTGACCTGAGCTCACAGAAAGAAGCCTGCTACAAACTAGTAGGGTGGCTTGCTGGGTAAGGGTGCTTGCTGCCAAGCCCAATGACTGGAGTTAGCTTCCTGGAACCCTCATGCCGGAAGGAGAGAAGCATCTTTCATGAGTTGTCCATTGACCTGACACCATGACATGAGAATGTGAGGGGTTACTTACAAGGAGCACATGTGACTCAAAGGCAGCTCCGTCACTGAAAAGCCCACCCATAGGGAGGGACAACTTAGGAAAGGAGTGTCCCATGAACTCTTTACACTATCGGTGGACAGTTGAGTGGTTTGCTCTCCTCTCCCCAGCAGCTGTTACCCTTGATAACCTTAGGAAGGGAGGCTTGGAAACCTTGTAAGTTTCAGGAGCTTCCTGCGACTTGTGGGTTTTGTTTTATTCCTGAACCTTTTAAGTTTCATTTACTTCCTGAGTCTTAATGCACCTCCTGTCCAGAGACAACAAAACAGCTACACAGCACCCTTCCCTTGAACAGCTCCAACAGTGTCCTGGGCACACTTGGGCCTTTCCTACTCTGTGTGACTTGTTCAGGAAGGAAGCACAGCGGAGATCTCATCCTCCCTCCCACTTCTTTTCCTAGCCAAGGTCACAGTTGGGAGCTGTACAAGTTCTGTGGGTGATTTCCCAAGGGAAGCACTGCTGACTGGAGCAAAGGATTCTCCTGGGGACAATCAGGTAGGTATTTAGGCATCAGAGAATATGGGGGAAGGGTGCACCTAGACTCTATGTACCACCTCTGCACTATCTGCCATTGGTCATATAGCTAGTTCAATGAATTGTACTTAGTAGGTGGCAAGCAGGAGATTAGTATTTCTCCCACTACCATTTTCAAACATATTCTGTTAGATCTCTTTTCCACCTGATTAGTTTTCTAATCCCAAATCAAGTGGGAAACAACAAGCCTTATTAGTTTTGGTTTCATGACATATTAGTTACGTTTCTACTCGCTATGTGAAGGGACACTGGCCCACTTGAACATATGGTTGTGGCAGGCCTTGCCTTTCTCTATCCCCTCTGCCTTGCTAAAAACCATTAGATTACTTTCCTAAAGCTAGCCACCAAGTTCTCTTCCCTTATTTGGCCATTTTCTCATTCTGAGGTCATCAAAAGCCTCCTTTGGGTCACCTAATTAACATCCCCAATTAAAATTAAACACCTCATCCTAACATGGGTTTCCCCCTTTACCTTTATAAACCGCCTATCTGTCTCCTCTCTGTTCAGAGGCAGTCCTTGGTGCCTCCAGGACAAATATCCCCGCCCTCTTTCCCTTGTTCCCTCCCCCTTTTTTCTCAGCACGCCCCCTCCCCCTTCTCCTTTACTGCTGCTTCCCAGCTCAGCCTAACACAAACCCCCCCCCC
>NW_004949116.1:5860980-5869826 GCF_000317375.1 Microtus ochrogaster
AACAAGCCAGTGTAACAGTCCATCTTGTGTCAAGTTGACACACAGAACAAGCCAGTGTAACAGTCCATCTTGGTGGACAAGTCACAGTAATGGGAGCACAAAGTAGCCAGTGACATTGTATCTCCAGTCAAGAAGCAAAGAATTGCCTTCCCTCCTCAGTTAAACATCACTCTGAATATACAGAGGTACCCAAGGTGTCTCCAAGGTGACTCTAAATTCAGCCAAGTAAGTAATGAGTAGCAATCCCCACACGTGTGGTGGTAGTTAGAGGCGGGCTCTGCCAAGTGGCTTTGACTGGCCTTATTTAGAATATATCAGACAGTTATAATTGTAGAACCCAGCCTTGACATGCTCAGTAGAGGCCTGAGTCTCAGTAGTTTACCCTCAGGCAATACCTGGTTCCAACAAAGACCACAAACTGAGACTACCCAGGCACCACCCAGGAACAGAGCATCCAAAGGAAATTCCTAACGTTCCAACCATTGTAGATGCCAGCACACACCCATTGCTTTTCACCAGGACACCCCTAGACAAATGTCAGCCCTTCAGGGGTCCTGAACCTTAGAAATCCCTCACCCCCACCTTTGCTACTGTAAAAACCTAACCCTAACTGAGCTCAGGGCTTTCCGATCACTCCAATATGTTGGACACGCGGAGAGTCCGAGTTTGCAAACTTGTGTAAGAATAAAGGCTCTTTGCTTTTACATACAGGACTCGGTCTCCAGATTGGTTTGGGGGGAACTCAATGATATGAGCACAACAGTAATCACCTTAGTGCTCTTGGAACTCCAGACCTGAATGGTACATGATGTCTCCATGTCAATCTGGTGGTTAGTTCTAGCTCTTGGCTGGGCTTCTCTATTCCTCCAGGAATTTGGTCTGTGTCATTCTCAAAATGACAGCTCTGAATCAAAGAGAGTGGAAATAGCCTTTACCTCAGGTCTCATGCAATGTCACATCTGCCATATTCTTGTGAACACATCAAGTTATCAACCATCTTTGTTGACAGTCTCCTATATCCACTACTGGAACTTGTGCTGTGGATCCCAAAAGAGCTTGGGTGCTTGAGTAGTTCCCTGTAGAAGAAGAGAGGGGCTCCTTGTTTTTCCTGGCCGCCCAGCTAGCTTACACCCAAAATAACCACACAGAAACTGTATTCAATTAAACACAGCCTGACCCATAATCTCTAGCCTCTTATTGGTTAACTCTAATATATTAGTTTAACCCATCTTCATTAATGTGTATCTCCACTTGACTGTGGCTTACCGGCATGAGTCTAACCAGTGTTTGTGTCGGGCAGGAGAACCATGGCATCTGCTACACTGCCTTCTTCCTCCCAGAATTCAGTTCTATCTTCCCCGCCTACCTGAGTTCTGCCCTATCAACTAGGCCAAGGCAGTTTCTTTAATAACCAATGAAAGCAACACAGATACAGAAGGACCTCCTGCACCAGTTCCCCTTTCAGACATTGCAAAGTTCAATCAAATCTAACCTAAAACTTCCCCTATTTTATCAGCTTGGTGACTTTCTCCTGGTCCTACTGAGGTTACTCAATGACAGGAGGAAGGCCCCACATCTCCTTGGTCTCTGTCTTGTTTTCTACTGGGACACTGTGGACTCTCCCATATGAAAAGAGAAAGAAATATCTCATTTGACTCATTTATTGTCAACCAGCAAGGGAAATTTGTGTGGCTGGATGCTGTTGGGATACTAACCTTCTATGATCTAAGAGGCTGGCATGAGACCACATGAGGCTCAACTGTTCTCTGATGGATGCCCACCCTTCACTTTCTGCTGAGCTGAGACACCACAAAGGACTGCTTTCTTCATTCTGAATTGCTATAACAGTGTGCCTTGATCCGAGTAATTTATAATAAATGAAGATGTATTTGGCTCATGGTTCATGGTTCTACACACTGAGTACCCCTTAGTCCAGTTACCTTGATATATGACATTGACCATTATAAACAGCTCAACTAAACTAGCAAAGATAAAAAAGAAAATGTTGATTCAGTAAATCCATGGGAAGGCTTGTTTGGCAAAGCAGGACAGAATGAGAGGTTTATGAGGTAGTTCCCATGAGAGGAAAACAAAAAGCAAAAGAAAAGGCATCTGAACCATATAGTGCTTATGGCCTCCTGAAAGGTAAGATGGGGGTTGGGAGTAGGTTCATGTAGACGAAGCCTCACATCTCCATGCTCAAAGCCTCAGCAACTCAGCAGGGAGTTCTGAGCCAAAGATGGATTGTCAGATGAGTCTACTGGGGATGGGAGAACCTAGTGCCCTGCCATGCTCAGGTAGGGCTGGTATTTCCCAGGGAAAGTGTGCTCTCAGCTGATGAGCTGAGGTGAATCCTGAAGACCAGTGACTGCAGACAGTGACTGCAGATGGCAGCCATTGCTTTCTTGAAATGAGCAGCACTGGGTTTAGGTCAGACATAAAGGGTGGCATCTCTGCAGTTCCTAGGAATGTAGGGCTCTAATTCCGTCTCAGGAATAACAAGAATCCATGGTTCCTTTAACCCCAAGATTCCCTCCATGTCTCACCCTGCTTTCCTCCTGGGTCATCCCTCACTGAAGAGTAGCCTTCTTCACATGACAAGAAATATGGTTATGAAAGCTCTCAGGATTTGCTGCTTATGGCTTTTGCTAACCCAGAGAGTGATGCATACATTCCTGATTTTAAGTTCCTGACCATGAAGAAGGTATTCTAGCTGGTCCAGCCTGGTGGGTACTCCCTTTTGGACCAATCAGCAGATGCTAAGAGCAAGACCACAGGGAAACATGGCAGCTATTGGCCAGGCAGGTGAAGCAGGAAGAATAAAGAGCTGCTGTAGCACAAATCTAATTGGTCTTAATAATAAAAACCTGGAGTCAGATATTAGGGGATGAAAGCTGAAAGATGAGAGAAGTAAAGCAGCCAGCCATTAGTTCTTTTTCATCATTTCACCATTTATGCCCCTGCAATGCTAAGCATGCGTGCACAGTCCGTTTATGGTGTGGTTCTCCAGTTGTTCCTAACCTGGGCAGTCCTAGATGCTTGTGTTATTGTCATACCCAAGGTTCCACAGTCTTCCTCTATGCTGTCTGTCCAGCGTTTTCTGAGCCTTCCTCTTCTCCTTATTCTGTTCACTCCTCTAAGCAGGGATATCTATCTTCAGGTATCTTCTGTCATTCATTTTCATAACATGGTTGAAGTATCTCAAGTGCCATTGGCCTATCCTGTAGTTTACTCCCTTCTGTAGATGGAGATGTCCCTCAATGTCATCGTTGCACACCCTAGCTCCTCATGTGACCCCTAGAATCCTCCTGAGACATGCCATCTCAAACACACTCAGCCGCTGTTCTAAGGAGCCTTTCATTGTCCAGATCTTGGAGTTGTAAAGAAGGCATCCCAAGATGACAAGTGTCTCATATACGTCTAATAATGTTGTTAGTGTTATGTCGCTTGCTGACTAAACTTTTCCTAGTGCCTGGAATGCAGCCCTCGCTATCCATATTCTCCTCTTGACATCTGAAATAATTCCCTCCTTTGAACTGAGGTTTCCTCTCAGATGGATAAAGTTGACTGTTTGCTTGAGGTTAAAATCCTTGCGCGCCCTTCCCATGTGTTGTATCTCAGTCTTTTCCATGCTTTCTTTCATGCCAAGGTTCTCACTGACTTCCACCACTCTGTTTACCATGGTCTGCAGCTTGTTGGACTTTCAGCAAGTAGTGCGATGTCGTCTGCGAAACTCAGGTTATTGATTCGCACTCCACCTATCTGCATCCTATCTCCTCATCCTCCAGGGCTGCTGCTATTAGTAATTCCAGGAGTATATTAAAGAGCAGTAGTGGTGAGAGGACGCATCCCTGCAACTCTCCTACGATTGTCTTAAACTGACCACTTAGTTCTCCACAGACTTTAACTGATGCAAAGGTATCTTTAAAGACATCTTCTAGTATTCTTATGATTTTCTCTGGGTATCTGTTGAACATCATTGTTTTCCAAAGTCCTTACCTCCAAATCCTATCAAATGCCTTCTTGAAGTCAATGTAATGGACATATAAGTCTTTTCCAATTTCTTCATATTTTTCTTCCAGTTGCCTCAAAGTGAAGATCTGATCAATTGTGCTCCTGTTAGTTCTGAATCTGTACTAGACCTCCTCTACTAGGATTTCCTCTGTTAAGTCCTTGATCCTTTGCAGGATAATGGAGGAGAAAATCTTGCTGCTAAGGTACAACAGACTAATGCCTCTGTAATCTGAGCAGTCCCGCTTGTTCTTCTTGTGTATGGGAATTACGGCTGAGTGCTTCCATTCTGCGGGAATCACTTCATGTTCCCACATCTCTCTGAAGAGTCTAAGTGCCTCGGTCCCTGTAGCCACCTCCAACTCTTCTACCATGATGTCATCCATTCCCGGAGCTTTCCTGCATTTCACTCTCTTGATAGCTTTCTCTATCTTGTTCCTGTCAATATTTAATATTTCTTCATCATCTCTGGTGTTTGAGTGGCTGCCGAAGTGTTTCTTGTTGTAGTCTATATTAACAGCATTAGATCCATTGTATAGGGTGTCAAAGTATTGTCTCCATCTTAGCTTTACTTCCCCAAGTTCTGTTAATAAATGACATGACTTTGCCCATCTTTAATCACTCGAATCTGAGGAGCATATCTGGCAGTTATCTGTCTGATAGCTTCGTAGACAAGATGTGTCTTTTTATGGAGTCTAGCCTCTTTGACCTCTTTGCAAATAGCTTGTATATACACCTCTCTACCCTTCTTTTGACCACCCTGCACAGATAGTTGTGGTGTTTATTGTCTTCAGATTGCCTCTTCATTTGCCCTTTAGCTTCCTTCTTTCTTTCACCAGGTTGGTCTCCTGGTGGCTGCCTTCTCTATGGCAAGACTGAAAACAACCATCTAGGTCCTCTGCAAACCTGGGGAATTTAGTACGTAGGTGGAAAGAAGTCTAGCTTGTTGACTAAAGGCTACCACATGAAGAGGAAGAGACTTGGTCAGTTGTCCTCATCAACTCAGACCATGACACCCAATATAAACAAGTTCAACAGATTCTGGTTTAGAGTTCCAGAATCTGACAGTGCCCAAGTAGCTCCATGTCCTAAGAGCAGGACAGATGATGTTTCTCTCTTAAAGTCAAAAAGGGAGAGGAAAGCTGATAGAATGGATAGGAAAGGCACTTTCTCACACCAAAAAGAATCACAATAAGGACCTGGAATGTGAGAACATTAAACATAGTAGGGGAACTTGCTTGCTCACACATGAGCTCAGTCACTTCAGGTGGGATGTCATTGGATTGGCAGAAATGCATTGGATAGGATGCAAGATTATCAACTCAGGTGGAGAGGGAAAACACGCAGCAGGTGTCGTTTGAGTGCTATCCAGTTTGGTCCAAAAATGCATGCTGTAAATGACTGAAGTAATCAGCCAGATTTCAGACACTTCAAGAACCTATCATACAGGTATATGCACCAACAGCAGAAGCAGAAGAGGATGTTATCAACCGTTTCTACTCAGATCTACAGAACGAGGTCAGCAGGGCACATAAGAATGACATACTCATCATTGTGGGTGACTTCAATGCAAGAGTGGGGTCTGGAAAAGAATAGACTATAGTGTCACGGGAACATATGGATTCAGACAAAGAAATGATAGAGAGGAATAACTGCTTGACCTCTGCTATGCAAATGATTTGTACATATCTAACACAAAATTCAAGCAGGTCAAACTATTGAGATACTGGACATGGGAATCCCCTGACAAATGCACACACAACCAAATTGACAACATTCTGGTCAGCAGGAAACTCTAATCTAGCATCCAAAACAGCCAATCATTTCCTAGTGCTGAACACCAACTTGTTATGGCCGACATTCACCTGAAACTGAGGAGAGGCATGCCAGGCAAGATGAACGGGAAGATCAATTGTAAACAATTCATGGACCCAGCTCTATGAAGAGAGTATAAGAGAACTGCTAAAAAGAAAATGAGAGAAATCACTAAAAAACCCTTTAGAAATATAGAAATCTAAAGAGCTATACAGAAGGCATCAAAGGAGATGCTTGGTTATGCAAAAAGGACAACACCAGTAGAATGGCTTACTGCAGAGACTAAAGTTCTTAACTCTACAAAATCCTAGACTGAAAGGGGCTGAGCTCCTCCTGTCTCTATAAATCCTCAGACCGAATGGTCAAGAGATCCTGTCTCTATGTGCCTTATATTCCTATCTCTACCTCCCTAGTGCTGGGATTACAGACATGAGCCTCCCAAGTACTGGGATGAGATTTCAAGTGCTGGGATTAAAGGTGTGTGCTACCACTGCCTGGCCTCTATGGTTAACTAGTGGTTATCTCTACACTCTGATCTCTAGGCAAGCTTTATTTATTAGAGCACAAACAAAATTCACCAATTTTCTCTTTTTTGTCTAAAGTAGAAAAGGTTATAACTAATATAAGAAAAACTATATATAATATTTACAATAACTATATACAATATAAAAGACAATAAATATATCAACAATGTCTAGTCCATTAACATTTGACAAATTCAGACAAAATACTCCATATCTATTCTATTTTAGTGAATCCAAAGGTTGTACCTAGTTCATCTTATCCTAATTTGCATTAGCTACCCAAAACTATCTTTTGATGTCTCTCAATCCTATATACACTTTACACTGAATCTAGTAAAAAGGAAAACTATAACTATAAAGTCTTCAACTCCA
Organism: Microtus ochrogaster; assembly: GCF_000317375.1. Lineage (NCBI taxonomy): Eukaryota > Metazoa > Chordata > Mammalia > Rodentia > Cricetidae > Microtus > Microtus ochrogaster. The sequence goes on from NW_004949116.1 coordinate 5,867,703, forward strand.
TCAGAGACCCAAGAAGGAAATATTATTACCTTAGTAAGCAAGAAGTGCAAGCAAGCTACTTTCAAAAATGTTAGAAATTCCAGAAATAGCAGGCTGCCTAGACAGTCACCCAAGGTTACTCTGTAATAGTGGAACATCCATCACTGGCTTAAAGGCCTAGAATATCTGACAGACTTTTCTGTGAAGCAGGATATTCTGAAGGGCTGTCCTACCTTGTCTTAGCAAAGTTCAGCAGTCACTTTCTTTTGTGTTCTGCTTGTACAATTTGGATAGCATACTGTCAGCAGTTGAGGCATGAACACTTCCTTGCCCAGTGGCCAACTTTTGTCCCAAAAGAAAGTAAGCTCCATGTAGAGTTTCTTCAATGCCTATCATCTTCTCAGAAGTAGATTGGTGCTTCCAGGAGCAGACATGTCTCATTGTCATAAAAAAGAACCTATGTTATTAAAACATCTTAAATGCCATATTCTGCAAATCTCTGAAGTGTTTGAAGATCACCTGTCTGCCTAAAATATATCTGTTTGACCTTGAGAACATACCTAATATAACTACAAGTTCAGTTGTAATAAGGTGACTAAATACTAACTTGTATTTTCTTATCTTAAATAGTTGGTAATAAAAACTTTCAAAGACTAAAAATTTACATTACATTGTTAAATGGACCTGTATCCATACAATACCTTGAACAAGATTAGAAGTGTATGTATAGTATGTTCTAACAAAGATAATCTTACATTTGTATCAATATACAAAAATCCATATCAATGTAAAATATTTAAGACTATTAGTTGATTTTTTTCATTTAAAAGTAGATCCAATAATCTTCCCTTATCCTATCATATCTATATCCTCCTTTTTTCTTTTCAGAACAAGATCCCTGAATCTAATCTCCTTTGTTCAGCTTTTGTTTTTTGATCATTACCAATAACAACTTATAACCAACCACCCTAAACAATGACAAATATCCATAACCCAATGAGAGACCAAAAACCACCCATTCCACCTCTTGGGAATGTGGGTGTCGTGTTCTTAAATTTACTCTTTGCTGACTGGGGTGATGACATCTTTAGGTGATCCTGAAAACAAAAATTTGGGTTAATTGTCAAGTCCTGGAGGAAGTAGCTGTATCATTTGTTGTCCGGTCTCTGCATAATGGGAAAGGGCAGGGCTTGTCTCGAGTCCTGGCTAGAGTAGTCTGTGAGGCTGGGCCATCTCAGCTAATGACCACAAAATTGTTCTGAGCAGCTTTTAGTCCAAAGCTCATCTTTAGGTGGTGTTTCCAGCTTAGTGGTGTTATCATAGTCCTGGAGGAATTGTCGTTGTGGAGCCCCATCCTCCTCCTAGGGACTTCAAAGATTGCTGTTAGGCGTGGTCATGGTTCTTTGCAGAAAACATTTTAAGTGTCATATGCAGCAGATCTCAAAGAGGTTAAAGGATCAATACTTGTTTGTACATCCAGAGTACAAAAACTTAATTCCTAGTTACCTGATAGAGACTTAAACCTGAAATCATATACAGGAAGCTAGCTAGATGAATCCTTTTTCTAGAATTAGGTAATACTCTATAGGACCATTAATATCATGATAAAAATTTAATATATATTATAAATTTTGAGATAATATTTACACCTTAAGAAAAACTTAAGGTCAAAATAAAGCCAAAGGATTATGAGACTAGTGGGCAATAAAATAGTTCCTAAATTTATTTTCTGTCCCATATCAGGTGGCTCTTCTGACGTGAACTGGATTTTACTTTAACAAGCATGCTTGGGTTTAGAGAAGGCGAGAGCTACTCCAACTCTAAAGCCAGCTTTAAACTGCAAATGGCTGGGACTACAATGGGACGTATGTCTGTAGAGAATGGCAGAAACAAACGTTTAGGAAGATTTATGAAATTTTATCCTGTTGGAGATATGATATACAAATAGGCCAATTTAGTCTTTTTCTTGGAACCTTTTTTCTGGATGGTTTATCTGTCTTCTTCACATGTCTTGTTTGTCTACTGGTCTCCAGATTCCTTAGCTGGATGCCTTCACTCTCCATAAAAGACAAAACCAAAATCCTGCCCCAACCCTAACTTTGGGGAGGTTTTCTTTTGGCAAGTTATATCTGATCAAATAAAAAG